>NC_090056.1:3935000-3947342 GCF_038355195.1 Osmerus mordax | reverse complement strand
TGCTCGCTGGGACAGAAAGCAGGGAGACAGGACAGCTGGCATCACACAACACCAGCACGCATCAGCCAGACGGCTGGACGAAGGGACAAGGGGCTCTGAGTCCCAGGGTCAAGTGAGAAATCATGAGACATTCATGACATGAAGGTCATGAATGGAGAATCGGTCCCACATGACAGGAATAACCCCACAGTGACATACAAATAATATTTATTATTATAATATTTATTATTTGTATAACAATATCAACATGATCATGAGATAACACCATGCCATGCTGGCCCACACCCACTTAGCCGTTAGTTCTGAACATCAAACCATTCTGTGTGTGTGTGTGTATTGTCTCCAGCACTGCCAATCTCTCTTCTGTCTAACACACACATGCATCCATGCTGATGTGTTTCACTCTCCCTCTCCTAACTCATGCAGCCATCCAGCCCCACCCACCATACAAGTAGAACACTCTGGAACCACCTTCCACTCCGCAAATTCATTACATACATGAAACATGATACATGAAACCCATGACATAAGGTCCATTTGATTTGCCTCATTGTTGCCCCCTCATGGCTCTGATCCATTGCAGTGGACTACAGAGGGTGTGACAAATCAAGTGCTCCCATTGAACACCGTTTACAAATAGTTATTGACCCAGGATCCCAGGTTATTGACGCTAGGCTACACTACCTTCACACAACCCTTCTGAGCCACATTCAATCTATTGATTCTCATCGCCTGCTGGTAGAGCAATAGATGAGTTTGTTTCGTTTATATTGTTTATGATGCCCATGAAGCTATTGAGGCCTTGAGGTTTAACTGGTGACTGGATGACAGGTGAAGGGATGACAGGTGAAGGGATGACTGGTGACAGGATGACTGGTAGCGTCGACACGTGAGCAGAGTAACGACAAGACTCCGAGGAACACGCAGCAAGCTGGTGAAAGCATGGCAAAGCACGGCACGAGCAACAGGGGGCCACACACGATTTACCATGGGTCTCTGTGGACTGGCTGAACCAGCCAAACTTTCCCTTCTTCTTCTCAGTAAAGTCAGCCAGTGTGACCCCTGGGCATGCAGTTCACACAATCGAACAGCAGAGGAAGCAGTGAGTCAGAATAAAACGGGAGGGTAGAGAAAACAGAGCATTACAGTAAGTTGACTACTACACACACACAAACACACACACATACATACACACACACAAACACACACAGACACACACACACGTACTCTGCCCAGAAACAACTCCTACATCACTTCAGCCCAGACATACTGTAGATAGATAGGTAGAAGCAAGATGGCCATATATATATATATATATATATATATATATACATATTCCAGCCCTGTCCTTTTCTGGAGAGTCCAACAGTACAGATCTCTTCCGACATGTCTTGCTCAAACCTATCTGCCTTCGTCAGGTCTCCGAAGGTTTTGGGGTTGTTTCTGGACTTGACGAGGACATCAGCTCCGAGGAGGAAGGAGAGCAGCGTTCGACAGGAAAGATGGAGAGATCAGGAGGAGAGGAGCGGAGAAGTAGAGAACATGGACACAGTGGTAGAGAGGTACAGTAGAAACTACAGCAGTACCGACAATAAGAACGAGACAACAAGAAAAGGAGAACTGTTACTAGCAGTCGGTAGCCAAAACAAAGAGAGTTGGAAGGAAGCCGGAGAGTCTGCTGTCCAGCAAACTAGGGCAAAGGGTTAGCACATTCCCCTAGCCTAGACAGCTAGCAACAGGACACTTCTAAAGTTGTCTGCAGGAAGCTAGCGGCAGAGCTACAACATAAAGCTAGACGAGCTAAAAGATACAATACATAAACAGATAAATACATTGAATAGAAGGGCGCACAGTACAATATATAGACAGGTAGAGCTAGTGACTCTAGAAGCTGATGAATGGAGTCTTTTTTTTTAATTATTATTCTAGAAAAAGTACGCTGTACCAGTCAAAATGTCATACAGTAGCAGGGTCGAAATGCATCCTTATGGGCACCACAGTCCTGCATTACCGCCTAACCACACTTCAAAACAGGTTGCAGTAGGTAACGGCCCAACTCCACCTCTCTTTCATGCTTGACTTCACACCTTGTGATTCAAGGTAGCCAGGGGTGTCCCAGCAGAAAGATCAAACAGCCCCAATTTCATGCCAACTTTCACTGTAGAGTTGGACACGGGTGTGCTGACTGTTTGCTGAGGTATCATCCATGGTAAGAGGGTGTTTATGAGTTAAGGCTGTATTTATGAGCAGTCTGTTCTCTGCCATGGCCAGGGTGGTTCAGAGAACTGGGCCACAAGCACTGAGGATCACTCTGTAAACACCAATCCAGAAGCACAATGACCCCCCACACACAGTGGGCAGACTGTAAATATCGACATGACTAGCCGGTTTAGCATGTGTGTGCAGGTGTCTGTCTGTCTGCAAGCCTGTCTGTCTGTCTCCGGCCTGCCTGCCTGCCAAGCAATCAGTGCTGGTCTAGTCTCCGCCATGCGTCATACAAACATGCTTACATAAAGAGGATTTGGATTAGAGTCCCTTTCCTCCATGTAAGTCATATCATCCACAGCTTCATTCCGTTCTGCTAAGACAACAGGGAGATTGTGTGTGTGTGTGATTGTGTGTGTGTGACTCACTGTTGCGTTTGCCCTCCTCGTCGCCCTCCTCATCGTTCTCAGGGTCAATGTCCTCAGCCTGGGTGATCCAATCCAGGTAGCCCTTCAGGTCCTCCTCCAGCTGCTGCTTCTCTCGCAGCTTCTGGAAGTCTCCGCGAGCCTTGGCCTTCTCTCGCTCCTTGGAGAACTCTCTGGACACACACACAGATGGAGAGCCATGAGGCACTGTATGAGTTAGTGAGTGTGGATTGGAGTGATTGTAAGTAAACAAGATAAGTGCATAAGACAGGATAGCGTGCATTACTTTATACATGTGTGTGTTAGTCTTACCCACTCAAAACTCCCAGAACCAGGTTGAGAACAAAGAATGACCCAAAGATGACCAAACTGACAAAGTAGACCCAGGGAAGCTCGAACCCCATAGCATCATTCATCTGGAGAACAGAGCAGAGCGGAGGGGAGGGGAAGAGAGGAGAGCAGAGGCCAGGAGATGTCATTACATAACCATGACTATCTTGGTGTACATCCTAGGCTTACATATTGCTAAGAACAAATAAGATTTGAGTCAACATGACTAATGTGAAGAAATGAGGAAGCTGACTATTTGCAGGCTCTCTTCCAGCTCTCAGTCCTTGTCTTTCATGTTAGTGGAGTGGTTCCATCCCTCCTAGCACTGTCACCTACACCACTTACAAGGCCTCATTATCATACCATCGCCATGGCGACCAACAAACCGACCGGATGGAGGACAGTTAGGAAGAGAGAAAGAGACAGTTGGCTGACAGAGCGAGACAAGACAGAGAGTGGGAGAAAGATAAAGATGGGTGTGAGAGGAAGGGAAGGAGTGTGTTGGAGTGTGTGGAAGGAGAGAGAGAGAGAGAGAGAGAGAGAGAGAGAGAGAGAGAGAGAGAGAGAGAGAGAGAGAGAGAGAGAGAGAGAGAGAGAAGGAAAGGGGGGGATGAAGGGGAGGTGTTACCCAGTAGAGCACATCCGTCCAGCCCTCCATGGTGATACACTGGAACACCGTCAGCATGGCGAACAGGAAGTTGTCAAAGTTGGTGATGCCGCCGTTGGGGCCGTGCCAGCCGTCTCGGCACAAGGTGCCGTTCCCCAGGCACTGACGCCCGTGACCCGACACTGCACACGGAGTAGGCTCCTCGTCTGCCAAGGTCCCTGGAGGAGGGGGGGGGGTGGGGGGTGGGGGGGGGGGGGAATGGAGGAGGAGACAAGATGGAGGGAGGATAGACAGAATGAGCTGAAGTAAACATGCTGTTTCATTAAGCGAGGGCAATTAACAATAAGTGCCCAATGTGTGGCTCGTGATGAATGGCCTTGCATCATGTGTGTGTGCGGTACACATCACAGTACCACTCCACTGCAGGGTGGGCCGTTGTTTACGACATGTAGGGCCTCACATGGCCTAATCACTCTCTCTCTATCTCTCTCTCACACACACTCCGTTCCATTCATGTACATTCATAATCAGATCTACATTCATAAATGTATCCTGTGATTAGACTTATCCCCATCTCCATCCTCCACTCCTTCCCTCATCCTCCACCCCTCTCTCCTCCCTCCACCTCTTCGCTCTCCTCCCTCCACCTCTCCTCCCTCCATACACCCATCCCCTCCACCCCTCCAGGGTTTACATTTCCTCAGTTAATCCAGTCATTTGAACCTAGCCTGGCTAGATGACACCGTGGTGCCAGTGTGGCAGGATGGGATGTGGTGTATAAGTGCCTCTCTCAGCCCTGGCTCAGCAGAGGGGATTACAGCAGCACTGACCTGGGACGCCACGTGGCCACCTGGGTCAACACGCACACACACACACACACACACAAACGTACACCTACACAAATACAAACATGTACACACACACACACAAACGTACACCTACACAAATACAAACACGTACACACACACGTAAACACACACAAACGTACACCTACACAAATACAAACACGTACACACACACACAAACGTACACCTACACAAATACAAACACGTACACACACACACACACGTACACCTACACAAATACAAACACGTACACACACACACACACACGTACACATACACAAATACAAACACGTGCACACACACACATAAACACACATATACACACCCACACAAACATACAAATACACAAATACAATTACACACAAACTAACGAGCGCAAAGGAATAAACCATGTCAGATTACTGTTAACATGTCCAGAAAGTCACATCTGCTCCAGATTTATCTATATGTTAATCCTCCTGATGATGTATATAAGCAGATTCATACTTCTGTAGTGTGTTTACACTATCCCTGTAGGCAGGTCAGACTTGTTTAAGCGATGTAAATGTTGTCCCTGGATTAAAGCAACAGTCTGTTCAATTGAACCCTACCATTAGCCATTGCGCGGGTCTAATCTGTGCCTACCAGGTACTGATTATTAGCTATTAGCTGTTAAAAAAAACGAATCAAATCAACATTTAGTTGTATAGCCCTTTTTACAAGCAATGTCACAGAGGGCTTCACATACGCCCACAGAACTGGCCCTCAGCCAACCTAAACCCTCAAGGAAGACAAGGAAAACCTCGCAGGAAAACTCCAGCTTTAGCCATTAGCTCCTAGCTTTTAGCTTTAGCCACGGGATCTTAGCCGTTAGCGCTTAGATTTTGGTAGTTTGCCGGTTCTCACCTGAGCCCACCAAGTAGCAGGTGGCGTGCATCTTGCCGATAAAGAGCTCCAGGCCAATGATGGCGTAGATGATGATGACGAAGAGGACGAGCAGAGCGATGTGGAGCAGTGGGACCATGGCCTTGATGATGGAGTTCAACACCACCTGTAAACCTGACGGAGAAACACACGCACACACCATTGGGTCAGTACAAGGAGTTCAAATAAACTGCTGAATGAACATTCGAAAGTCATCGTCTGATTCCAATCAGTGTGTGGGAGCATTTCTATTGACTCACTGGGCACTCCTGAAACAAGGCGAAGGGGGCGGAGGACACGGAAGGCTCTGAGAGCCTTAACGTCAAACCCCCCTGGCTTCCCCCCAGACTGGCCTCCCGGGTCATTCTCTTTGGTTATCACCTCCAGAACCACGCTGAACAATCTGGGGAGATAAAGACAAAACAGATAGATGGCAGATAGAATATGGATGGATGGATATTACCTAATCATGTGTTTCTATGTTCGTACTGTGTATGTGTATGTGCAGGTCTGTGTCTTTGTGTGTGTGTGTGTGTGTGCGGTGATCTGTACATCTGTGTGTGTCTGTCTGTCACGGTGATAGTGATCTACCTTCATCTAGTGTGTCTGCTTTAGAGTTTGACACCCTTTCCGGTGTGTACGCGCGTGTGTATGTGTGTGTGTGTGTCTAAAACGATATATTTACATGTAGTATATTCGCGTATGATACTACATTTAGTTTTCAAATTATCATTATACTGTGTGTATGAGAGTGTGTGTGTGTGTATGCATGCGTGTGTGTGTACGTGATTTCACCAGACAAAGCATCTCTTGATCTGCTTGACAGACTGACAGGAAGGATTTCTGCAGTCTAATTCCGGGGTTGGAGTGTGTGTGTGCGAGAACATGACTGTGATTGCACACGACTGTGAGAGTGTGTGTTTCAACCCCTTGGGTTCCCTTGTCATGTAGTGACAGCATTAAGCAGTTGATCCGCATTGATCAAACAGGAAGCAATACGAAAAAAGTGAGAATACACTCCTCTATGAGCGTTGCGGCATTCTTGTCGACATGTGCGCACGCACACGCGCGTGTGTCACGCTCACCCTACGATGACGATGACAAAGTCTAGCATGTTCCAGCCGTTGCGTACGTAGGAGTTCTGGTGCATGACCAGGCCATAGGCTATGATCTTCAGGAAGGTCTCAATCGTGAAGATGATCAGGAAGGCATATTCTACCGTTTCCTGCAGAGAGAGAGATAGAGGGAGCGAGGGAGCGAGGGAGGAAAAGAGAGAGCGTCCGTGAGCATCAACCCTCCAGGTGCAGCGTCAGACGAGAGGGTCAGACCAGAACCACTCCAGTCGCTCCTTTGTCCCAACGAGGTGCCCCACCTGCAGGAGCACCACCAGTGTTGAGAACATGCACAGGCCCGTACAGACGGTCTGTGTGTCTCGTGACAGGCAAGAACAAGCTGCACGTTAAACAGTGTGTGAGGGAGAGAGAGAGAGAGAGTCAAACAGAGGGAAAGAGACAGAGAGAGACAGAGAGAGAGACAGAGAGAGAGAGAGAGAGAGAGAGAGAGAGAGAGAGAGAGAGAACTAGAAAGACAGAGACGATTTTCCTGTCACATATTTGGGTGTGCTTTGCCTTCGGCAAGGGCACAACCTTTGTTCTCTCACATATATATTATTATTTTTCTCTCACATATATATTATTATTTTTATTATTTCTTTTTGCCCCCCTAAAACTCAGTCATTATTTGGCCTACATAGATAACCTAGGTGTCAAAAGTTTCGTCTTGGTAGCGATTGAGTTGCTTGTATTTTTATTTACACTCCGTTGCACAGTTTAGGAGGTTACAACGTTTTTGTGGCAAAAAGTGTCTTCTGTCGGCGAAGGGTAGCAGTGCTAGTCTACGTCACTACGTCAGCACACGTTAGCAACGACGCATGGATACAACGTGATAGAGACGTTCTAGCACGCAAATTGGAGCTTGGATTATGAGTGAAAAATGCCAACCCCCAAAATTACCAACCATTGGGTTTTGTTGAGAAAGCAATTTCGAGTGGAACTGCAATCTAGGATTTTTTATTTAGGTTGTGAAAGTCTTTGTAATTTGAGCGAGTGCGGTTCGCCCGTGAGACTGCTCAGGCGGCAGCCATGCAATCGTCATCGTAGTTTAGTATTTTCGTAATTTTATAGTTCGGTCAATTCTACACCAAAAAACAGAAGGAGGGCAATGTTATGACGATATGACTATTGTGAAGACAGCCAGATGGTGAGATTTTAATGTAGGTTGCTGTAAAAACTTTGATTGGTTTGCTACGTGAGAGCCCCGTCAGCCTCCGTTGACGATTGCGTCAGCTGTTGTCGATCTCTGATGAGTATTTTCTTAATTTCGTACCAGGGTCAATTCTACATAAAAAAATCTGAAGGAGGGCAGTGTTTTAAAGATAAGACGATTGCGAAGATAGCCAGCGGGTCAGCATATTTTTGTGATTTGTGTAAAACTTGGAATTTGAGTGACACCGCGGCTTGTTTTGACGTTAGCCTCAGTCAGACTCGGCTCGCCCACTGGCAGTGTGTGGTAGTACTGTCTTCAATGCCACAGCTAAACTCTATGTCAAAAGAAGCTTTCTCATTACCGGCGCATTCAAACAATCAGTGAACTGTGGAGCAACAGCAGCTAGCTTGCCTCTAGCAAACTTATTTTGAAGTAACCATTTCCCCCTACATTCATGTCAAACTTATTTACGTTTTGGGGGGCCGGCATATTTTCAGTAAGCAGACGGTACAGTACTGTTTGAATCGCGATTCCATACTGCCAGTGACAACGTTGTTACAGTAGCTTGTTTCAAAGGGGGTTCGCAGCTGTTTCAAAGGGTGTTCTTAATGAAATATGCAATATGAGTAGGCTAAATGCTTGAAAATATCACTACAAGGGAAAAACTTGCAACACCTGCAACCGACGCAAGCAAGCACACCCTACAATTTCCCCAGAAATTGTACCCTCTCTAGTATTCAGTTGTTATGCTATTCTGATGATGATGCTTAACCACGCAACACAGCCATCTGACTCGCACGTGCCAGAGTGTTTGTATGTGTGTGTCTGTGTGTGTGTGTGTGTGTGGTAACAATAGCCACAATGAAGCAGGATCCACAGCACATTAATCCAGCAGTGACTATACCATCTCTGTACGCCTTGGTGAATGAAGAAGAGACAATACAGCTCAGAGACATCAGACTGCATGTCTAGTACAGGTCTCTCTCTTTGTTTATCTCTCTCTCTGTCTGTCTCTCTCTTTGTTTATCTCTCTCTCTGTCTGTCTCTCTCTCTCTAACTTTCTTTTTCTCACTCTCTCTTTCTCTCTCTCAGTCACTCACTCATTTACTCAACCGATCACACACCAACAAAGACATTCCACGCTCAGTAATAAATGTACACATCTTGTCCCTAGACCTTGATCTCTAGATCTTCTTATCTTCTTGAACTTCCCAACATTATCACCTAGGCAAATCCATCAATCCCCAGGTTCAGCACCACCTCTGCTTGTTCACAGCTGTTTTGTCTGGCCTGCTGACATGCCAAGCAGCAGGGTTGAGGTCACTTCTCCAGAGTCAACACACACACACCCGTCTGTGTGACACTTGCATAATCTGAACATCTGAACGTTACCGTGGTAACACCATGTGTTTCTGGTCTTTAATTCAGTACTTTGCTGGATCTGGCACCGACAACCCACTTTTCCCCCACCTTCACACACACATTTATACACACACACACACACACACACACACACACACACTGGTGATCCAGAGGAGGGTTTTAAGGTCCATTAAGCTGCACACTCTGGTTTCTGTGTTGATTTAGCAGAGGGAGGATGTAATACTGAACTTCACATCTCAGGGATGAATAGACAGCCAGCCAGCCAGCCACCCAGACAGACAGACAGCCAGCAGGCCAGATAGATAGACAGCCAGACAGCCAGCCACACAGATAGACAGCCAGCCAGCCAGCCGTACAGACAGCTGTCCAGACAGCCGTATAGATTGACAGCCAGCCAACAAGCTAACCAGCCACAAAAATGGCCAGCCAGCCGTACAGGTAGAGAGCCAACCAGGCAGCCAGCAGCCAACAAGGGAAGCAGGAATCATGTTTCAAACAGTTAGCTAGTTCTTTCAGGGACTTTTAAAATGGTGGAAGACAGGGCACATGCAATGAATAAATACAGTCTGAAATCTATGTTTGTTTCTGATCCTCTAAAAGCTTTGAGGTTAAGTTAAGTACATCTGGGAAAACTGGATAGCACACAGAAAAATACACACAAATGTTTACACGCTCTCACACACACGCACACACACACACAGTAAACTAGCAAGGCCATTGTCTCGTCGGTTATATGCCTCTATGACGTCAGCAGGTTCAATGTGTGTATGAATCAGTTCTGGATCACCGTGATAACAGCCGCCAAAACACACACACACACTTTACCTCACACACACTTCAAAACACACACACACACACTCTACCAGGGTGAATGCCCAGTGTTTACCCTGGCCTGTAATGGCCTTTCTCTGTCTTTCTGTCCACAGATGACAAAGCAGCCAGCCTGCTAATAGGCTCGTCTGAATGGAGCACTTAGCTAGGGTCTGACGTCGTCACACACCAAGGTGTGTGTGTGTGTGCTGCGGCTGCGTGTGCATGTGAGGGCGTAACTACCCCCCCAACACCCGTCCTTTGCCCCCCCAGCCACCTGCTCTCGCTCTCTTTCTCTCTCTCTGTCTCTTTCTCTCTCTCTCTCTCTCTCTCTTTCTTTCTCTTCTGCATCTGGAGGAGGAGACCAGCTGAAGGGTTAATCAGAGTTTGGGTCTGGAGAGGATAGATTAGGCCTGAACAGTCACCAGTCAGACCAGAGGGACCAGGGGAGGGTTAACAGGTGACTGGTGAGGGGGAGGGGGGAGGGGGCAGGGGGGGAGGGGGAACCAAGGGTTCTGTATCAGAACAGCAGCAGGCTAGGTGTCTGGATCTGTAGCTGAACCTGTGTACACCAACACTCTACTGGACCTGGACTCCTTTGGTGCTGTAGAGCAGTGGGCTGCAGAGGGTCATGTCTGGAGCATTATCATCAAATCACTCTGGGATAATAGACAAGTTAGGAGGACTGGAGAGGAGAAGGGAGGAGTAGGAAGGAAGCAGAGAGGGTCACAGAGGATCAGAAGGAAGCGGAGAGGAACAGAAATGAGCCGAGTCGTAGAGAGGAGAGAGGAGGAGAGAGAAGGAGAGAGGAGGAGAGAGAAGCAGAGAGGGTGAGAGAGGAGAAGAGTGGAGGAAAGTAGGTCTGGTCTTTGTTGTTCTGTGTATTCAAGCTTCACCACAGGACTGCAGCATCCAGGCTGAAGGCCTATCAAGGGGCATCAGCAGGAGGGAGACCAGGCCGGGATGGAGAGATGGAGAGGACAACAGGAACAACAACCACATGCTAATGTCCAATGTATTTATAATAACTACTTAAATGGCCGGGCAAGAAAAATAAACAATTTGAATAAGACACCCATTTACCCACCATAATTTGATGCATTGTGTGTGTGTGTGTGTGTAAGTAAAAGGGAGAGAGCCGTTGTTTATCTGCATGTAGCCTGAAGTAGAAGTGACTGTCCATTACGAGTCTAAGTTTGGGGAGCTTTAAAGAGGTCAGCTCTTGTTTTTGAAGCTACTCAATTAGCTTCTCTTTGCCTTATCCCACTCTTTCTCTCTCTCTCTCTCCACTACGCTAACTAGCTAGCCACGCGAGTGTTGGCATCAGCCTGAGGCAGTACCATGAGTCAGCAGGGCTTAGCCACAGATTCATAGGCTTGCAGGGGCCAACACACACACACACACTCCTGCAAACACACACACTCTCCCACAAACACACACATAATGTCTCTATAAAACTTACATGATCTTACTACACAAATATGCTGTGCTATGTGTGTGAGTAATTCATCACATATATACTAACATCTTACTTTGATCTTGATTTAACACTCTATTTTACAAACACACACGCACTGCTTTGTGGTTTAGTGGGTTTGCTTCAGAGCTGGAGTGGCCAAGGCGTGGAACACAGATACTGAGATAGAGACAGACCGACAGACCGACACACAGAGAGAGAGAGAGAGAGAGAGAGAGAGAGAGAGAGAGAGAGAGAGAGAGAGAGAGAGAGACGAGAGAGAGAGAGAGAGAGAGAGAGAGAGAGATGAGAGAGAGAGAGAGAGAGAGAGAGAGAGAGAGAGAGAGAGAAAGAAGAGAGAGAGAGAGAGAGAGAGAGAGAGATAGATAGAGAAAGAGAAAGAGAAAGAGAAAGAGAGATGAGATGGCACAAAGAGGATAATGTCTCTTTATAGACCACTGATTCCAGCCTCCCAGTCACACTAAATTAGCCAGCCCCTGGTCACACTGGCCCAAATATGACCCATTTTCCAGCCCTTGCACGCCTGGCAATGCCACACTGAGAGAACCTCGGAGAGAGGGAGAGAGAGAGGTAGAGACAGAAGATCACAGTACACACACACAGAGCATGCATGTTCAGTTATAGCACAACTGAGTGGTCTCAGCAATTTAAGGGATATGTCAACCATTCTCTCTCTCTCTCTCTCTCTCTCTCTCTCTCTCTGTTCTGGACCTTTTTTTCTGAGCTGGGGCTAGCCCGGTCTAACCTGGGCTAACCTGGGACTGGGATGAGCTGGGCTAAACTGGGGCTTGGCTAAACTGGGCTGGGCTAGGCTGGGCTGGGCTAAACTGGGCCAGGCTGGGCTCGGCCGGAATAAACTGGGCTGGGCTCAACTGGCTGGGCGGGGCTCCACCACCACGGCCTGACAAGTCTAATGGCTCAGCTGGAGCAGCTATCACCAGGTTGAGTTACTGGAGCGGTTGACGATTATCAGACTGGACACATTCAATACACACAGTCACACATAGACATTCAATACACACACACACACTCAAAACACATATACACAAGATACACGTACACACATAAGACACACAAACACATTCATAACAC
>NC_090056.1:417500-422500 GCF_038355195.1 Osmerus mordax | reverse complement strand
CCGTTTGGCGCCCGAACGTGTGATTTGGCTGGGGATGGTTTTGTTCTTCAAGTGAGGGCAAGGGGCAGCGGTGTGTGTGGTTATTTTCCCCGAAAAAAGTGTCCCCATTTCGGTGTGCGCGTTTGAAAATTTGTTTCGCTCGCAGCGTCGCGGAGATGCGCGTGCGCGTGGCAACCTTGACACCCCCGTGTTCCCCTGGACCAGACCTTTCCAACGCCGCCTGAGTTAAGGTGCTACGACGTCCCTAAGTGGAGATGCCTCTAAATGAACACCTTTTCCCAACTTTGCACGTTTCCAGCTTGAGAGGAAAAGGGGCTTAAAATTCACAGTTATTCGCCCGAACGTGGGATTTGGCTGGGGACGGTTTCTATATTCAAGTTGGGATGGGGGGCACCGAGGTGAGTGGTGTTTGTCCCCGAAAAAAGTGTCCCCATTTCGGTGTGCGCGTTTGAAAATTTGTTTCGCTCGCAGCGTCGCGGAGATGCGCGTGCGCGTGGCAACCTTGACACCCCCGTGTTCCCCTGGACCAGACCTTTCCAACGCCGCCTGAGTTAAGGTGCTACGACGTCCCTAAGTGGAGATGCCTCTAAATGAACACCTTTTCCCAACTTTGCACGTTTCCAGCTTGAGAGAAAAAGGGGCTTAAAATTCACAGTTATTCGCCCGAACGTGGGATTTCGCTGGGGACGGTTTCTAAGTTCAAGTTGGGACGGGGGGCACCGAGGTGAGTGGTGGTTGTCCCCGAAAAAGCCCTCCCCTTTTCCGTAGCCCCGTTTAAAGTTTTGTTTGGGCTCCTGTTCAGCGGGGAAGCGCGTGCGCGTGGCAACCTTGACACCCCCGTGTTCCCCTGGACCAGACCTTTCCAACGCCGCCTGAGTTAAGGTGCTACGACGTCCCTAAGTGGAGATGCCTCTAAATGAACACCTTTTCCCAACTTTGCACGTTTCCAGCTTGAGAGGAAAAGGGGCTTAAAATTCACAGTTATTCGCCCGAACGTGGGATTTGGCTGGGGACGGTTTCTATATTCAAGTTGGGATGGGGGGCACCGAGGTGAGTGGTGGTTGTCCCCGAAAAAGCCCTCCCCTTTTCCGTAGCCCCGTTTAAAGTTCTGTTTGGGCTCCTGTTCAGCGGGGAAGCGCGTGCGCGTGGCAAACTTGACACCCCCGTGTTCCCCTGGTCCAGACCTTTCCAACGCCGCCTGAGTCAAGGTGCTACGACGTCCCCAAGTGGGGATGCCTGTAGATGAGCACATTTTCCCAACTTTGAATGTAAGTTTCCAGTATCATTGAAAATGTGGCCTCAAACGAGCAGTTTTGCCCCCGAACGTGGGATTTGGCTGGGGACGGTTTCTATATTCAAGTTGGGATGGGGGGCACCGAGGTGAGTGGTGGTTGTCCCCGAAAAAGCCCTCCCCTTTTCCGTAGCCCCGTTTAAAGTTTTGTTTGGGCTCCTGTTCAGCGGGGATGCGCGTGCGCGTGGCAACCTTGACACGCCCGTGTTCCCCTGGACCAGACCTTTCTAACGCCGCCTGAGTTAAGGTGCTACGACGTCCCTAAGTGGAGATGCCTGTAAATGAACACCTTTTCCCAACTTTGCACGTTTCCAGCTTGAGAGGAAAAGGGGCTTAAAATTCACAGTTATTCGCCCGAACGTGGGATTTCGCTGGGGACGGTTTCTAAGTTCAAGTTGGGATGGGGGGCACCGAGGTGAGTGGTGGTTGTCCCCGAAAAAGCCCTCCCCTTTTCCGTAGCCCCGTTTAAAGTTTTGTTTGGGCTCCTGTTCAGCGGGGAAGCGCGTGCGCGTGGCAACCTTGACACGCCCGTGTTCCCCTGGACCAGACCTTTCTAACGCCGCCTGAGTTAAGGTGCTACGACGTCCCCAAGTGGGGATGCCTGTAAATGAACACCTTTTCCCAACTTTGAATGTAAGTTTCCAGTATCATTGAAAATGTGGCCTCAAACGTGCAGTTTTGCCCCCGAACGTGGGATTTGGCTGGGGACGGTTTCTAAATTCAAGTTGGGATGGGGGGCACCGAGGTGAGTGGTGGTTGTCCCCGAAAAAGCCCTCCCCTTTTCCGTAGCCCCGTTTAAAGTTTTGTTTGGGCTCCTGTTCAGCGGGGATGCGCGTGCGCGTGGCAACCTTGACACGCCCGTGTTCCCCTGGACCAGACCTTTCTAACGCCGCCTGAGTTAAGGTGCTACGACGTCCCTAAGTGGAGATGCCTGTAAATGAACACCTTTTCCCAACTTTGCACGTTTCCAGCTTGAGAGGAAAAGGGGCTTAAAATTCACAGTTATTCGCCCGAACGTGGGATTTCGCTGGGGACGGTTTCTAAGTTCAAGTTGGGATGGGGGGCACCGAGGTGAGTGGTGGTTGTCCCCGAAAAAGCCCTCCCCTTTTCCGTAGCCCCGTTTAAAGTTTTGTTTGGGCTCCTGTTCAGCGGGGAAGCGCGTGCGCGTGGCAACCTTGACACGCCCGTGTTCCCCTGGACCAGACCTTTCTAACGCCGCCTGAGTTAAGGTGCTACGACGTCCCCAAGTGGGGATGCCTGTAAATGAACACCTTTTCCCAACTTTGAATGTAAGTTTCCAGTATCATTGAAAATGTGGCCTCAAACGTGCAGTTTTGCCCCCGAACGTGGGATTTGGCTGGGGACGGTTTCTAAATTCAAGTTGGGATGGGGGGCACCGAGGTGAGTGGTGGTTGTCCCCGAAAAAGCCCTCCCCTTTTCCGTAGCCCCGTTTAAAGTTTTGTTTGGGCTCCTGTTCAACGGGGATGCGCGTGCGCGTGGCAAACATGACACGCCCGTGTTCCCCTGGACCAGACCTTTCTAACGCCACCTGAGTTAAGGTGCTACGACGTCCCCAAGTGGGGATGCCTCTAAATGAAGCCAATTTCTCCTATTTGAATGCACTCTCCCAGCCCAGAGAGGCATGTGCCTTAAAATTCACAGTTATTCACCCGAACGTGGGATTTTGTTGAGGACGGTTTCTAAATTCAAGTTGGAACAGGGGGCACCGACGTGAGTGGTGTTTGTCCCCGAAAAAGCTCTCCCCTTTTCCGTAGCCCCGTTTAAAGTTTTGTTTGGGCTCCTGTTTAGCGGGGATGCGCGTGCGCGTGGCAACCTTGACACGCCCGTGTTCCCCTGGACCAGACCTTTCTAACGCCGCCTGAGTTAAGGTGCTACGACGTCCCTAAGTGGAGATGCCTGTAAATGAACACCTTTTCCCAACTTTGAATGTAAGTTTCCAGTATCATTGAAAATGTGGCCTCAAACGAGCAGTTTTGCCCCCGAACGTGGGATTTGGCTGGGGACGGTTTCTAAATTCAAGTTGGGATGGGGGGAACCGAGGTGAGTGGTGGTTGTCCCCGAAAAAGCCCTCCCCTTTTCCGTAGCCCCGTTTAAAGTTTTGTTTGGGCTCCTGTTCAGCGGGGATGCGCGTGCGCGTGGCAAACATGACACGCCCGTGTTCCCCTGGACCAGACCTTTCTAACGCCACCTGAGTTAAGGTGCTACGACGTCCCCAAGTGGGGATGCCTCTAAATGAAGCCAATTTCTCCTATTTGAATGCACTCTCCCAGCCCAGAGAGGCATGTGCCTTAAAATTCACAGTTATTCACCCGAACGTGGGATTTTGTTGAGGACGGTTTCTAAATTCAAGTTGGAACAGGGGGCACCGACGTGAGTGGTGTTTGTCCCCGAAAAAGCTCTCCCCTTTTCCGTAGCCCCGTTTAAAGTTTTGTTTGGGCTCCTGTTTAGCGGGGATGCGCGTGCGCGTGGCAACCTTGACACGCCCGTGTTCCCCTGGACCAGACCTTTCTAACGCCGCCTGAGTTAAGGTGCTACGACGTCCCTAAGTGGAGATGCCTGTAGATGAGCACATTTTCCCAGCTTTGAATGTAAGTTTCCAGCATCATTGAAAATGTGGCCTCAAACGTGCAGTTTTGCGCCCGAACGTGGGATTTTGTTGAGGACGGTTTCTAAATTCAAGTTAGCATAAGGGGCACACGTGTGAGTTGTTATTTTCCCAGGATTGATGGTTTCCAATTCGGTAGCTCCGTTTAAAGTTTTGTTTGGGCTCCTGTTTAGCGGGGATGCGCGTGCGCGTGGCAACCTTGACACGCCCGTGTTCCCCTGGACCAGACCTTTCCAACGCCACCCGAGTCAAGGTGCTACGACGTCCCTAAGTGGGGATGCCTGTAGATGAGCACATTTTCCCAGCTTTGAATGTAAGTTTCCAGCATCATTGAAAATGTGGCCTCAAACGTGCAGTTTTGCGCCCGAACGTGGGATTTTGTTGAGGACGGTTTCTAAATTCAAGTTAGCATAAGGGGCACACGTGTGAGTTGTTATTTTCCCAGGATTGATGGTTTCCAATTCGGTAGCTCCGTTTAAAGTTTTGTTTTGGCCCCTGTTTAGCGGGGATGCGCGTGCGCGTGGCAAACTTGACACGCCCGTGTTCCCCTGGACCAGACCTTTCCAACGCCACCCGAGTCAAGGTGCTACGACGTCCCTAAGTGGGGATGCCTGTAGATGAGCACATTTTCCCAGCTTTGAATGTAAGTTTCCAGCATCATTGAAAATGTGGCCTCAAACGTGCAGTTTTGCGCCCGAACGTGGGATTTTGTTGAGGACGGTTTCTAAATTCAAGTTAGCATAAGGGGCACACGTGTGAGTTGTTATTTTCCCAGGATTGATGGTTTCCAATTCGGTAGCTCCGTTTAAAGTTTTGTTTTGGCCCCTGTTTAGCGGGGATGCGCGTGCGCGTGGCAAACTTGACACGCCCGTGTTCCCCTGGACCAGACCTTTCCAACGCCACCCGAGTTAAGGTGCTACGACGTCCCTAAGTGGAGATGCCTCTAAATGAAGCCAATTTCTCCTATTTGAATGCACTCTCCCAGCCCAGAGAGGCATGTGCCTTAAAATTCACAGTTATTCACCCGAACGTGGGATTTTGTTGAGGACGGTTTCTAAATTCAAGTTAGAATAAGGGGCACAC
>NC_090056.1:402500-405000 GCF_038355195.1 Osmerus mordax | reverse complement strand
CAGACCTTTCCAACGCCGCCTGAGTTAAGGTGCTACGACGTCCCTAAGTGGAGATGCCTCTAAATGAACACCTTTTCCCAACTTTGCACGTTTCCAGCTTGAGAGAAAAAGGGGCTTAAAATTCACAGTTATTCGCCCGAACGTGGGATTTCGCTGGGGACGGTTTCTAAGTTCAAGTTGGGACGGGGGGCACCGAGGTGAGTGGTGGTTGTCCCCGAAAAAGCCCTCCCCTTTTCCGTAGCCCCGTTTAAAGTTTTGTTTGGGCTCCTGTTCAGCGGGGAAGCGCGTGCGCGTGGCAACCTTGACACCCCCGTGTTCCCCTGGACCAGACCTTTCCAACGCCGCCTGAGTTAAGGTGCTACGACGTCCCTAAGTGGAGATGCCTCTAAATGAACACCTTTTCCCAACTTTGCACGTTTCCAGCTTGAGAGGAAAAGGGGCTTAAAATTCACAGTTATTCGCCCGAACGTGGGATTTGGCTGGGGACGGTTTCTATATTCAAGTTGGGATGGGGGGCACCGAGGTGAGTGGTGGTTGTCCCCGAAAAAGCCCTCCCCTTTTCCGTAGCCCCGTTTAAAGTTCTGTTTGGGCTCCTGTTCAGCGGGGAAGCGCGTGCGCGTGGCAAACTTGACACCCCCGTGTTCCCCTGGTCCAGACCTTTCTAACGCCGCCTGAGTCAAGGTGCTACGACGTCCCCAAGTGGGGATGCCTGTAGATGAGCACATTTTCCCAACTTTGAATGTAAGTTTCCAGTATCATTGAAAATGTGGCCTCAAACGAGCAGTTTTGCCCCCGAACGTGGGATTTGGCTGGGGACGGTTTCTATATTCAAGTTGGGATGGGGGGCACCGAGGTGAGTGGTGGTTGTCCCCGAAAAAGCCCTCCCCTTTTCCGTAGCCCCGTTTAAAGTTTTGTTTGGGCTCCTGTTCAGCGGGGATGCGCGTGCGCGTGGCAACCTTGACACGCCCGTGTTCCCCTGGACCAGACCTTTCTAACGCCGCCTGAGTTAAGGTGCTACGACGTCCCTAAGTGGAGATGCCTGTAAATGAACACCTTTTCCCAACTTTGCACGTTTCCAGCTTGAGAGGAAAAGGGGCTTAAAATTCACAGTTATTCGCCCGAACGTGGGATTTCGCTGGGGACGGTTTCTAAGTTCAAGTTGGGATGGGGGGCACCGAGGTGAGTGGTGGTTGTCCCCGAAAAAGCCCTCCCCTTTTCCGTAGCCCCGTTTAAAGTTTTGTTTGGGCTCCTGTTCAGCGGGGAAGCGCGTGCGCGTGGCAACCTTGACACGCCCGTGTTCCCCTGGACCAGACCTTTCTAACGCCGCCTGAGTTAAGGTGCTACGACGTCCCCAAGTGGGGATGCCTGTAAATGAACACCTTTTCCCAACTTTGAATGTAAGTTTCCAGTATCATTGAAAATGTGGCCTCAAACGTGCAGTTTTGCCCCCGAACGTGGGATTTGGCTGGGGACGGTTTCTAAATTCAAGTTGGGATGGGGGGCACCGAGGTGAGTGGTGGTTGTCCCCGAAAAAGCCCTCCCCTTTTCCGTAGCCCCGTTTAAAGTTTTGTTTGGGCTCCTGTTCAACGGGGATGCGCGTGCGCGTGGCAAACATGACACGCCCGTGTTCCCCTGGACCAGACCTTTCTAACGCCACCTGAGTTAAGGTGCTACGACGTCCCCAAGTGGGGATGCCTCTAAATGAAGCCAATTTCTCCTATTTGAATGCACTCTCCCAGCCCAGAGAGGCATGTGCCTTAAAATTCACAGTTATTCACCCGAACGTGGGATTTTGTTGAGGACGGTTTCTAAATTCAAGTTGGAACAGGGGGCACCGACGTGAGTGGTGTTTGTCCCCGAAAAAGCTCTCCCCTTTTCCGTAGCCCCGTTTAAAGTTTTGTTTGGGCTCCTGTTTAGCGGGGATGCGCGTGCGCGTGGCAACCTTGACACGCCCGTGTTCCCCTGGACCAGACCTTTCTAACGCCGCCTGAGTTAAGGTGCTACGACGTCCCTAAGTGGAGATGCCTGTAAATGAACACCTTTTCCCAACTTTGAATGTAAGTTTCCAGTATCATTGAAAATGTGGCCTCAAACGAGCAGTTTTGCCCCCGAACGTGGGATTTGGCTGGGGACGGTTTCTAAATTCAAGTTGGGATGGGGGGAACCGAGGTGAGTGGTGGTTGTCCCCGAAAAAGCCCTCCCCTTTTCCGTAGCCCCGTTTAAAGTTTTGTTTGGGCTCCTGTTCAGCGGGGATGCGCGTGCGCGTGGCAAACATGACACGCCCGTGTTCCCCTGGACCAGACCTTTCTAACGCCACCTGAGTTAAGGTGCTACGACGTCCCCAAGTGGGGATGCCTCTAAATGAAGCCAATTTCTCCTATTTGAATGCACTCTCCCAGCCCAGAGAGGCATGTGCCTTAAAATTCACAGTTATTCACCCGAACGTGGGATTTTGTTGAGGACGGTTTCTAAATTCAAGTTGGAACAGGGGGCACCGACG
>NC_090056.1:387500-390000 GCF_038355195.1 Osmerus mordax | reverse complement strand
CTAACGCCACCTGAGTTAAGGTGCTACGACGTCCCCAAGTGGGGATGCCTCTAAATGAAGCCAATTTCTCCTATTTGAATGCACTCTCCCAGCCCAGAGAGGCATGTGCCTTAAAATTCACAGTTATTCACCCGAACGTGGGATTTTGTTGAGGACGGTTTCTAAATTCAAGTTGGAACAGGGGGCACCGACGTGAGTGGTGTTTGTCCCCGAAAAAGCTCTCCCCTTTTCCGTAGCCCCGTTTAAAGTTTTGTTTGGGCTCCTGTTCAGCGGGGAAGCGCGTGCGCGTGGCAAACTTGACACCCCCGTGTTCCCCTGGTCCAGACCTTTCCAACGCCGCCTGAGTCAAGGTGCTACGACGTCCCCAAGTGGGGATGCCTGTAGATGAGCACATTTTCCCAACTTTGAATGTAAGTTTCCAGTATCATTGAAAATGTGGCCTCAAACGAGCAGTTTTGCCCCCGAACGTGGGATTTGGCTGGGGACGGTTTCTATATTCAAGTTGGGATGGGGGGCACCGAGGTGAGTGGTGGTTGTCCCCGAAAAAGCTCTCCCCTTTTCCGTAGCTCCGTTTAAAGTTTTGTTTTGGCTCCTGTTCAGCGGGGATGCGCGTGCGCGTGGCAACCTTGACACGCCCGTGTTCCCCTGGACCAGACCTTTCTAACGCCGCCTGAGTTAAGGTGCTACGACGTCCCTAAGTGGAGATGCCTGTAAATGAACACCTTTTCCCAACTTTGAATGTAAGTTTCCAGTATCATTGAAAATGTGGCCTCAAACGAGCAGTTTTGCCCCCGAACGTGGGATTTGGCTGGGGACTGTTTCTATATTCAAGTTGGGATGGGGGGCACCGAGGTGAGTGGTGGTTGTCCCCGAAAAAGCTCTCCCCTTTTCCGTAGCTCCGTTTAAAGTTTTGTTTTGGCTCCTGTTCAGCGGGGATGCGCGTGCGCGTGGCAAACATGACACGCCCGTGTTCCCCTGGTCCAGACCTTTCCAACGCCGCCTGAGTCAAGGTGCTACGACGTCCCCAAGTGGGGATGCCTGTAGATGAGCACATTTTCCCAACTTTGCACGTTTCCAGCTTGAGAGGAAAAGGGGCTTAAAATTCACAGTTATTCGCCCGAACGTGGGATTTCGCTGGGGACGGTTTCTAAGTTCAAGTTGGGATGGGGGGCACCGAGGTGAGTGGTGGTTGTCCCCGAAAAAGCTCTCCCCTTTTCCGTAGCTCCGTTTAAAGTTTTGTTTTGGCTCCTGTTCAACGGGGATGCGCGTGCGCGTGGCAAACATGACACGCCCGTGTTCCCCTGGACCAGACCTTTCTAACGCCACCTGAGTTAAGGTGCTACGACGTCCCCAAGTGGGGATGCCTCTAAATGAAGCCAATTTCTCCTATTTGAATGCACTCTCCCAGCCCAGAGAGGCATGTGCCTTAAAATTCACAGTTATTCACCCGAACGTGGGATTTTGTTGAGGACGGTTTCTAAATTCAAGTTGGAACAGGGGGCACCGACGTGAGTGGTGTTTGTCCCCGAAAAAGCTCTCCCCTTTTCCGTAGCCCCGTTTAAAGTTTTGTTTGGGCTCCTGTTTAGCGGGGATGCGCGTGCGCGTGGCAACCTTGACACGCCCGTGTTCCCCTGGACCAGACCTTTCCAACGCCACCCGAGTCAAGGTGCTACGACGTCCCTAAGTGGGGATGCCTGTAGATGAGCACATTTTCCCAGCTTTGAATGTAAGTTTCCAGCATCATTGAAAATGTGGCCTCAAACGTGCAGTTTTGCGCCCGAACGTGGGATTTTGTTGAGGACGGTTTCTAAATTCAAGTTAGCATAAGGGGCACACGTGTGAGTTGTTATTTTCCCAGGATTGATGGTTTCCAATTCGGTAGCTCCGTTTAAAGTTTTGTTTGGGCTCCTGTTTAGCGGGGATGCGCGTGCGCGTGGCAACCTTGACACGCCCGTGTTCCCCTGGACCAGACCTTTCCAACGCCACCCGAGTCAAGGTGCTACGACGTCCCTAAGTGGGGATGCCTGTAGATGAGCACATTTTCCCAGCTTTGAATGTAAGTTTCCAGCATCATTGAAAATGTGGCCTCAAACGTGCAGTTTTGCGCCCGAACGTGGGATTTTGTTGAGGACGGTTTCTAAATTCAAGTTAGCATAAGGGGCACACGTGTGAGTTGTTATTTTCCCAGGATTGATGGTTTCCAATTCGGTAGCTCCGTTTAAAATTTTGTTTGGGCTCCTGTTTAGCGGGGATGCGCGTGCGCGTGGCAACCTTGACACGCCCGTGTTCCCCTGGACCAGACCTTTCCAACGCCACCCGAGTCAAGGTGCTACGACGTCCCTAAGTGGGGATGCCTGTAGATGAGCACATTTTCCCAGCTTTGAATGTAAGTTTCCAGCATCATTGAAAATGTGGCCTCAAACGTGCAGTTTTGCGCCCGAACGTGGGATTTTGTTGAGGACGGTTTCTAAATTCAAGTTAGCATAAGGGGCACACGTGT
>NC_090056.1:372500-377500 GCF_038355195.1 Osmerus mordax | reverse complement strand
CCCGAACGTGTGATTTGGCTGGGGATGGTTTTGTTCTTCAAGTGAGGGCAAGGGGCAGCGGTGTGTGTGGTTATTTTCCCCGAAAAAAGTGTCCCCATTTCGGTGTGCGCGTTTGAAAATTTGTTTCGCTCGCAGCGTCGCGGAAATGCGCGTGCGCGTGGCAACCTTGACACCCCCGTGTTCCCCTGGACCAGACCTTTCCAACGCCGCCTGAGTTAAGGTGCTACGACGTCCCTAAGTGGAGATGCCTCTAAATGAACACCTTTTCCCAACTTTGCACGTTTCCAGCTTGAGAGGAAAAGGGGCTTACAATTCACAGTTATTCGCCCGAACGTGGGATTTGGCTGGGGACGGTTTCTATATTCAAGTTGGGATGGGGGGCACCGAGGTGAGTGGTGTTTGTCCCCGAAAAAAGTGTCCCCATTTCGGTGTGCGCGTTTGAAAATTTGTTTCGCTCGCAGCGTCGCGGAGATGCGCGTGCGCGTGGCAACCTTGACACCCCCGTGTTCCCCTGGACCAGACCTTTCCAACGCCGCCTGAGTTAAGGTGCTACGACGTCCCTAAGTGGAGATGCCTCTAAATGAACACCTTTTCCCAACTTTGCACGTTTCCAGCTTGAGAGGAAAAGGGGCTTAAAATTCACAGTTATTCGCCCGAACGTGGGATTTGGCTGGGGACGGTTTCTAAATTCAAGTTGGGATGGGGGGCACCGAGGTGAGTGGTGGTTGTCCCCGAAAAAGCCCTCCCCTTTTCCGTAGCCCCGTTTAAAGTTTTGTTTGGGCTCCTGTTCAGCGGGGAAGCGCGTGCGCGTGGCAAACTTGACACCCCCGTGTTCCCCTGGTCCAGACCTTTCCAACGCCGCCTGAGTCAAGGTGCTACGACGTCCCCAAGTGGGGATGCCTGTAGATGAGCACATTTTCCCAACTTTGAATGTAAGTTTCCAGTATCATTGAAAATGTGGCCTCAAACGAGCAGTTTTGCCCCCGAACGTGGGATTTGGCTGGGGACGGTTTCTATATTCAAGTTGGGATGGGGGGCACCGAGGTGAGTGGTGGTTGTCCCCGAAAAAGCCCTCCCCTTTTCCGTAGCCCCGTTTAAAGTTTTGTTTGGGCTCCTGTTCAGCGGGGATGCGCGTGCGCGTGGCAACCTTGACACGCCCGTGTTCCCCTGGACCAGACCTTTCTAACGCCGCCTGAGTTAAGGTGCTACGACGTCCCTAAGTGGAGATGCCTGTAAATGAACACCTTTTCCCAACTTTGCACGTTTCCAGCTTGAGAGGAAAAGGGGCTTAAAATTCACAGTTATTCGCCCGAACGTGGGATTTCGCTGGGGACGGTTTCTAAGTTCAAGTTGGGATGGGGGGCACCGAGGTGAGTGGTGGTTGTCCCCGAAAAAGCCCTCCCCTTTTCCGTAGCCCCGTTTAAAGTTTTGTTTGGGCTCCTGTTCAGCGGGGAAGCGCGTGCGCGTGGCAACCTTGACACGCCCGTGTTCCCCTGGACCAGACCTTTCTAACGCCGCCTGAGTTAAGGTGCTACGACGTCCCCAAGTGGGGATGCCTGTAAATGAACACCTTTTCCCAACTTTGAATGTAAGTTTCCAGTATCATTGAAAATGTGGCCTCAAACGTGCAGTTTTGCCCCCGAACGTGGGATTTGGCTGGGGACGGTTTCTAAATTCAAGTTGGGATGGGGGGCACCGAGGTGAGTGGTGGTTGTCCCCGAAAAAGCCCTCCCCTTTTCCGTAGCCCCGTTTAAAGTTTTGTTTGGGCTCCTGTTCAACGGGGATGCGCGTGCGCGTGGCAAACATGACACGCCCGTGTTCCCCTGGACCAGACCTTTCTAACGCCACCTGAGTTAAGGTGCTACGACGTCCCCAAGTGGGGATGCCTCTAAATGAAGCCAATTTCTCCTATTTGAATGCACTCTCCCAGCCCAGAGAGGCATGTGCCTTAAAATTCACAGTTATTCACCCGAACGTGGGATTTTGTTGAGGACGGTTTCTAAATTCAAGTTGGAACAGGGGGCACCGACGTGAGTGGTGTTTGTCCCCGAAAAAGCTCTCCCCTTTTCCGTAGCCCCGTTTAAAGTTTTGTTTGGGCTCCTGTTCAGCGGGGAAGCGCGTGCGCGTGGCAAACTTGACACCCCCGTGTTCCCCTGGTCCAGACCTTTCCAACGCCGCCTGAGTCAAGGTGCTACGACGTCCCCAAGTGGGGATGCCTGTAGATGAGCACATTTTCCCAACTTTGAATGTAAGTTTCCAGTATCATTGAAAATGTGGCCTCAAACGAGCAGTTTTGCCCCCGAACGTGGGATTTGGCTGGGGACGGTTTCTATATTCAAGTTGGGATGGGGGGCACCGAGGTGAGTGGTGGTTGTCCCCGAAAAAGCTCTCCCCTTTTCCGTAGCTCCGTTTAAAGTTTTGTTTTGGCTCCTGTTCAGCGGGGATGCGCGTGCGCGTGGCAACCTTGACACGCCCGTGTTCCCCTGGACCAGACCTTTCTAACGCCGCCTGAGTTAAGGTGCTACGACGTCCCTAAGTGGAGATGCCTGTAAATGAACACCTTTTCCCAACTTTGAATGTAAGTTTCCAGTATCATTGAAAATGTGGCCTCAAACGAGCAGTTTTGCCCCCGAACGTGGGATTTGGCTGGGGACTGTTTCTATATTCAAGTTGGGATGGGGGGCACCGAGGTGAGTGGTGGTTGTCCCCGAAAAAGCTCTCCCCTTTTCCGTAGCTCCGTTTAAAGTTTTGTTTTGGCTCCTGTTCAGCGGGGATGCGCGTGCGCGTGGCAAACATGACACGCCCGTGTTCCCCTGGTCCAGACCTTTCCAACGCCGCCTGAGTCAAGGTGCTACGACGTCCCCAAGTGGGGATGCCTGTAGATGAGCACATTTTCCCAACTTTGCACGTTTCCAGCTTGAGAGGAAAAGGGGCTTAAAATTCACAGTTATTCGCCCGAACGTGGGATTTCGCTGGGGACGGTTTCTAAGTTCAAGTTGGGATGGGGGGCACCGAGGTGAGTGGTGGTTGTCCCCGAAAAAGCTCTCCCCTTTTCCGTAGCTCCGTTTAAAGTTTTGTTTTGGCTCCTGTTCAACGGGGATGCGCGTGCGCGTGGCAAACATGACACGCCCGTGTTCCCCTGGACCAGACCTTTCTAACGCCACCTGAGTTAAGGTGCTACGACGTCCCCAAGTGGGGATGCCTCTAAATGAAGCCAATTTCTCCTATTTGAATGCACTCTCCCAGCCCAGAGAGGCATGTGCCTTAAAATTCACAGTTATTCACCCGAACGTGGGATTTTGTTGAGGACGGTTTCTAAATTCAAGTTGGAACAGGGGGCACCGACGTGAGTGGTGTTTGTCCCCGAAAAAGCTCTCCCCTTTTCCGTAGCCCCGTTTAAAGTTTTGTTTGGGCTCCTGTTTAGCGGGGATGCGCGTGCGCGTGGCAACCTTGACACGCCCGTGTTCCCCTGGACCAGACCTTTCCAACGCCACCCGAGTCAAGGTGCTACGACGTCCCTAAGTGGGGATGCCTGTAGATGAGCACATTTTCCCAGCTTTGAATGTAAGTTTCCAGCATCATTGAAAATGTGGCCTCAAACGTGCAGTTTTGCGCCCGAACGTGGGATTTTGTTGAGGACGGTTTCTAAATTCAAGTTAGCATAAGGGGCACACGTGTGAGTTGTTATTTTCCCAGGATTGATGGTTTCCAATTCGGTAGCTCCGTTTAAAGTTTTGTTTGGGCTCCTGTTTAGCGGGGATGCGCGTGCGCGTGGCAACCTTGACACGCCCGTGTTCCCCTGGACCAGACCTTTCCAACGCCACCCGAGTCAAGGTGCTACGACGTCCCTAAGTGGGGATGCCTGTAGATGAGCACATTTTCCCAGCTTTGAATGTAAGTTTCCAGCATCATTGAAAATGTGGCCTCAAACGTGCAGTTTTGCGCCCGAACGTGGGATTTTGTTGAGGACGGTTTCTAAATTCAAGTTAGCATAAGGGGCACACGTGTGAGTTGTTATTTTCCCAGGATTGATGGTTTCCAATTCGGTAGCTCCGTTTAAAATTTTGTTTGGGCTCCTGTTTAGCGGGGATGCGCGTGCGCGTGGCAACCTTGACACGCCCGTGTTCCCCTGGACCAGACCTTTCCAACGCCACCCGAGTCAAGGTGCTACGACGTCCCTAAGTGGGGATGCCTGTAGATGAGCACATTTTCCCAGCTTTGAATGTAAGTTTCCAGCATCATTGAAAATGTGGCCTCAAACGTGCAGTTTTGCGCCCGAACGTGGGATTTTGTTGAGGACGGTTTCTAAATTCAAGTTAGCATAAGGGGCACACGTGTGAGTTGTTATTTTCCCAGGATTGATGGTTTCCAATTCGGTAGCTCCGTTTAAAATTTTGTTTGGGCTCCTGTTTAGCGGGGATGCGCGTGCGCGTGGCAAACTTGACACGCCCGTGTTCCCCTGGACCAGACCTTTCCAACGCCACCCGAGTTAAGGTGCTACGACGTCCCTAAGTGGAGATGCCTCTAAATGAAGCCAATTTCTCCTATTTGAATGCACTCTCCCAGCCCAGAGAGGCATGTGCCTTAAAATTCACAGTTATTCACCCGAACGTGGGATTTTGTTGAGGACGGTTTCTAAATTCAAGTTAGAATAAGGGGCACACGTGTGAGTTGTTATTTTCCCAGGATTGATGATTTCCAATTCGGTAGCTCCGTTTAAAGTTTTGTTTCGCTTCCCGTTTTCGTTGCGTAGCTCTGATTTGGCTGGGGATAGTTTTATACACTGCTTTAGAGTAAGACACATACGTGCGAGTTGTTTTCACATTGGAATTGACGATAGCCATTTCGGTGTTGACGTTTAACGTTTTCTTTCGCTTCCCGTTTCCGTTTTATCCAACCGATTTCGCTGGGGACAGTTTTGTTATTTAAGTTGGACTGAGACGCAGCGACGTGCGTTGAAATTTCCGCCCTATCTGCGACGGTTCACGGTTGTAGCTCCG
>NC_090056.1:357500-362500 GCF_038355195.1 Osmerus mordax | reverse complement strand
GGATTTGGCTGGGGACGGTTTCTAAATTCAAGTTGGGATGGGGGGCACCGAGGTGAGTGGTGGTTGTCCCCGAAAAAGCCCTCCCCTTTTCCGTAGCCCCGTTTAAAGTTTTGTTTGGGCTCCTGTTCAACGGGGATGCGCGTGCGCGTGGCAAACATGACACGCCCGTGTTCCCCTGGACCAGACCTTTCTAACGCCACCTGAGTTAAGGTGCTACGACGTCCCCAAGTGGGGATGCCTCTAAATGAAGCCAATTTCTCCTATTTGAATGCACTCTCCCAGCCCAGAGAGGCATGTGCCTTAAAATTCACAGTTATTCACCCGAACGTGGGATTTTGTTGAGGACGGTTTCTAAATTCAAGTTGGAACAGGGGGCACCGACGTGAGTGGTGTTTGTCCCCGAAAAAGCTCTCCCCTTTTCCGTAGCCCCGTTTAAAGTTTTGTTTGGGCTCCTGTTCAGCGGGGAAGCGCGTGCGCGTGGCAAACTTGACACCCCCGTGTTCCCCTGGTCCAGACCTTTCCAACGCCGCCTGAGTCAAGGTGCTACGACGTCCCCAAGTGGGGATGCCTGTAGATGAGCACATTTTCCCAACTTTGCACGTTTCCAGCTTGAGAGGAAAAGGGGCTTAAAATTCACAGTTATTCGCCCGAACGTGGGATTTGGCTGGGGACGGTTTCTAAATTCAAGTTGGGATGGGGGGCACCGAGGTGAGTGGTGGTTGTCCCCGAAAAAGCCCTCCCCTTTTCCGTAGCCCCGTTTAAAGTTTTGTTTGGGCTCCTGTTCAGCGGGGAAGCGCGTGCGCGTGGCAAACTTGACACCCCCGTGTTCCCCTGGTCCAGACCTTTCCAACGCCGCCTGAGTCAAGGTGCTACGACGTCCCCAAGTGGGGATGCCTGTAGATGAGCACATTTTCCCAACTTTGAATGTAAGTTTCCAGTATCATTGAAAATGTGGCCTCAAACGAGCAGTTTTGCCCCCGAACGTGGGATTTGGCTGGGGACGGTTTCTATATTCAAGTTGGGATGGGGGGCACCGAGGTGAGTGGTGGTTGTCCCCGAAAAAGCCCTCCCCTTTTCCGTAGCCCCGTTTAAAGTTTTGTTTGGGCTCCTGTTCAGCGGGGATGCGCGTGCGCGTGGCAACCTTGACACGCCCGTGTTCCCCTGGACCAGACCTTTCTAACGCCGCCTGAGTTAAGGTGCTACGACGTCCCTAAGTGGAGATGCCTGTAAATGAACACCTTTTCCCAACTTTGCACGTTTCCAGCTTGAGAGGAAAAGGGGCTTAAAATTCACAGTTATTCGCCCGAACGTGGGATTTCGCTGGGGACGGTTTCTAAGTTCAAGTTGGGATGGGGGGCACCGAGGTGAGTGGTGGTTGTCCCCGAAAAAGCCCTCCCCTTTTCCGTAGCCCCGTTTAAAGTTTTGTTTGGGCTCCTGTTCAGCGGGGAAGCGCGTGCGCGTGGCAACCTTGACACGCCCGTGTTCCCCTGGACCAGACCTTTCTAACGCCGCCTGAGTTAAGGTGCTACGACGTCCCCAAGTGGGGATGCCTGTAAATGAACACCTTTTCCCAACTTTGAATGTAAGTTTCCAGTATCATTGAAAATGTGGCCTCAAACGTGCAGTTTTGCCCCCGAACGTGGGATTTGGCTGGGGACGGTTTCTAAATTCAAGTTGGGATGGGGGGCACCGAGGTGAGTGGTGGTTGTCCCCGAAAAAGCCCTCCCCTTTTCCGTAGCCCCGTTTAAAGTTTTGTTTGGGCTCCTGTTCAACGGGGATGCGCGTGCGCGTGGCAAACATGACACGCCCGTGTTCCCCTGGACCAGACCTTTCTAACGCCACCTGAGTTAAGGTGCTACGACGTCCCCAAGTGGGGATGCCTCTAAATGAAGCCAATTTCTCCTATTTGAATGCACTCTCCCAGCCCAGAGAGGCATGTGCCTTAAAATTCACAGTTATTCACCCGAACGTGGGATTTTGTTGAGGACGGTTTCTAAATTCAAGTTGGAACAGGGGGCACCGACGTGAGTGGTGTTTGTCCCCGAAAAAGCTCTCCCCTTTTCCGTAGCCCCGTTTAAAGTTTTGTTTGGGCTCCTGTTCAGCGGGGAAGCGCGTGCGCGTGGCAAACTTGACACCCCCGTGTTCCCCTGGTCCAGACCTTTCCAACGCCGCCTGAGTCAAGGTGCTACGACGTCCCCAAGTGGGGATGCCTGTAGATGAGCACATTTTCCCAACTTTGAATGTAAGTTTCCAGTATCATTGAAAATGTGGCCTCAAACGAGCAGTTTTGCCCCCGAACGTGGGATTTGGCTGGGGACGGTTTCTATATTCAAGTTGGGATGGGGGGCACCGAGGTGAGTGGTGGTTGTCCCCGAAAAAGCTCTCCCCTTTTCCGTAGCTCCGTTTAAAGTTTTGTTTTGGCTCCTGTTCAGCGGGGATGCGCGTGCGCGTGGCAACCTTGACACGCCCGTGTTCCCCTGGACCAGACCTTTCTAACGCCGCCTGAGTTAAGGTGCTACGACGTCCCTAAGTGGAGATGCCTGTAAATGAACACCTTTTCCCAACTTTGAATGTAAGTTTCCAGTATCATTGAAAATGTGGCCTCAAACGAGCAGTTTTGCCCCCGAACGTGGGATTTGGCTGGGGACTGTTTCTATATTCAAGTTGGGATGGGGGGCACCGAGGTGAGTGGTGGTTGTCCCCGAAAAAGCTCTCCCCTTTTCCGTAGCTCCGTTTAAAGTTTTGTTTTGGCTCCTGTTCAGCGGGGATGCGCGTGCGCGTGGCAAACATGACACGCCCGTGTTCCCCTGGTCCAGACCTTTCCAACGCCGCCTGAGTCAAGGTGCTACGACGTCCCCAAGTGGGGATGCCTGTAGATGAGCACATTTTCCCAACTTTGCACGTTTCCAGCTTGAGAGGAAAAGGGGCTTAAAATTCACAGTTATTCGCCCGAACGTGGGATTTCGCTGGGGACGGTTTCTAAGTTCAAGTTGGGATGGGGGGCACCGAGGTGAGTGGTGGTTGTCCCCGAAAAAGCTCTCCCCTTTTCCGTAGCTCCGTTTAAAGTTTTGTTTTGGCTCCTGTTCAACGGGGATGCGCGTGCGCGTGGCAAACATGACACGCCCGTGTTCCCCTGGACCAGACCTTTCTAACGCCACCTGAGTTAAGGTGCTACGACGTCCCCAAGTGGGGATGCCTCTAAATGAAGCCAATTTCTCCTATTTGAATGCACTCTCCCAGCCCAGAGAGGCATGTGCCTTAAAATTCACAGTTATTCACCCGAACGTGGGATTTTGTTGAGGACGGTTTCTAAATTCAAGTTGGAACAGGGGGCACCGACGTGAGTGGTGTTTGTCCCCGAAAAAGCTCTCCCCTTTTCCGTAGCCCCGTTTAAAGTTTTGTTTGGGCTCCTGTTTAGCGGGGATGCGCGTGCGCGTGGCAACCTTGACACGCCCGTGTTCCCCTGGACCAGACCTTTCCAACGCCACCCGAGTCAAGGTGCTACGACGTCCCTAAGTGGGGATGCCTGTAGATGAGCACATTTTCCCAGCTTTGAATGTAAGTTTCCAGCATCATTGAAAATGTGGCCTCAAACGTGCAGTTTTGCGCCCGAACGTGGGATTTTGTTGAGGACGGTTTCTAAATTCAAGTTAGCATAAGGGGCACACGTGTGAGTTGTTATTTTCCCAGGATTGATGGTTTCCAATTCGGTAGCTCCGTTTAAAGTTTTGTTTGGGCTCCTGTTTAGCGGGGATGCGCGTGCGCGTGGCAACCTTGACACGCCCGTGTTCCCCTGGACCAGACCTTTCCAACGCCACCCGAGTCAAGGTGCTACGACGTCCCTAAGTGGGGATGCCTGTAGATGAGCACATTTTCCCAGCTTTGAATGTAAGTTTCCAGCATCATTGAAAATGTGGCCTCAAACGTGCAGTTTTGCGCCCGAACGTGGGATTTTGTTGAGGACGGTTTCTAAATTCAAGTTAGCATAAGGGGCACACGTGTGAGTTGTTATTTTCCCAGGATTGATGGTTTCCAATTCGGTAGCTCCGTTTAAAATTTTGTTTGGGCTCCTGTTTAGCGGGGATGCGCGTGCGCGTGGCAACCTTGACACGCCCGTGTTCCCCTGGACCAGACCTTTCCAACGCCACCCGAGTCAAGGTGCTACGACGTCCCTAAGTGGGGATGCCTGTAGATGAGCACATTTTCCCAGCTTTGAATGTAAGTTTCCAGCATCATTGAAAATGTGGCCTCAAACGTGCAGTTTTGCGCCCGAACGTGGGATTTTGTTGAGGACGGTTTCTAAATTCAAGTTAGCATAAGGGGCACACGTGTGAGTTGTTATTTTCCCAGGATTGATGGTTTCCAATTCGGTAGCTCCGTTTAAAATTTTGTTTGGGCTCCTGTTTAGCGGGGATGCGCGTGCGCGTGGCAAACTTGACACGCCCGTGTTCCCCTGGACCAGACCTTTCCAACGCCACCCGAGTTAAGGTGCTACGACGTCCCTAAGTGGAGATGCCTCTAAATGAAGCCAATTTCTCCTATTTGAATGCACTCTCCCAGCCCAGAGAGGCATGTGCCTTAAAATTCACAGTTATTCACCCGAACGTGGGATTTTGTTGAGGACGGTTTCTAAATTCAAGTTAGAATAAGGGGCACACGTGTGAGTTGTTATTTTCCCAGGATTGATGATTTCCAATTCGGTAGCTCCGTTTAAAGTTTTGTTTCGCTTCCCGTTTTCGTTGCGTAGCTCTGATTTGGCTGGGGATAGTTTTATACACTGCTTTAGAGTAAGACACATACGTGCGAGTTGTTTTCACATTGGAATTGACGATAGCCATTTCGGTGTTGACGTTTAACGTTTTCTTTCGCTTCCCGTTTCCGTTTTATCCAACCGATTTCGCTGGGGACAGTTTTGTTATTTAAGTTGGACTGAGACGCAGCGACGTGCGTTGAAATTTCCGCCCTATCTGCGACGGTTCACGGTTGTAGCTCCGATTGAA
>NC_090056.1:342500-347500 GCF_038355195.1 Osmerus mordax | reverse complement strand
GGCTGGGGACGGTTTCTAAATTCAAGTTGGGATGGGGGGCACCGAGGTGAGTGGTGGTTGTCCCCGAAAAAGCCCTCCCCTTTTCCGTAGCCCCGTTTAAAGTTTTGTTTGGGCTCCTGTTCAGCGGGGAAGCGCGTGCGCGTGGCAAACTTGACACCCCCGTGTTCCCCTGGTCCAGACCTTTCCAACGCCGCCTGAGTCAAGGTGCTACGACGTCCCCAAGTGGGGATGCCTGTAGATGAGCACATTTTCCCAACTTTGAATGTAAGTTTCCAGTATCATTGAAAATGTGGCCTCAAACGAGCAGTTTTGCCCCCGAACGTGGGATTTGGCTGGGGACGGTTTCTATATTCAAGTTGGGATGGGGGGCACCGAGGTGAGTGGTGGTTGTCCCCGAAAAAGCCCTCCCCTTTTCCGTAGCCCCGTTTAAAGTTTTGTTTGGGCTCCTGTTCAGCGGGGATGCGCGTGCGCGTGGCAACCTTGACACGCCCGTGTTCCCCTGGACCAGACCTTTCTAACGCCGCCTGAGTTAAGGTGCTACGACGTCCCTAAGTGGAGATGCCTGTAAATGAACACCTTTTCCCAACTTTGCACGTTTCCAGCTTGAGAGGAAAAGGGGCTTAAAATTCACAGTTATTCGCCCGAACGTGGGATTTCGCTGGGGACGGTTTCTAAGTTCAAGTTGGGATGGGGGGCACCGAGGTGAGTGGTGGTTGTCCCCGAAAAAGCCCTCCCCTTTTCCGTAGCCCCGTTTAAAGTTTTGTTTGGGCTCCTGTTCAGCGGGGAAGCGCGTGCGCGTGGCAACCTTGACACGCCCGTGTTCCCCTGGACCAGACCTTTCTAACGCCGCCTGAGTTAAGGTGCTACGACGTCCCCAAGTGGGGATGCCTGTAAATGAACACCTTTTCCCAACTTTGAATGTAAGTTTCCAGTATCATTGAAAATGTGGCCTCAAACGTGCAGTTTTGCCCCCGAACGTGGGATTTGGCTGGGGACGGTTTCTAAATTCAAGTTGGGATGGGGGGCACCGAGGTGAGTGGTGGTTGTCCCCGAAAAAGCCCTCCCCTTTTCCGTAGCCCCGTTTAAAGTTTTGTTTGGGCTCCTGTTCAACGGGGATGCGCGTGCGCGTGGCAAACATGACACGCCCGTGTTCCCCTGGACCAGACCTTTCTAACGCCACCTGAGTTAAGGTGCTACGACGTCCCCAAGTGGGGATGCCTCTAAATGAAGCCAATTTCTCCTATTTGAATGCACTCTCCCAGCCCAGAGAGGCATGTGCCTTAAAATTCACAGTTATTCACCCGAACGTGGGATTTTGTTGAGGACGGTTTCTAAATTCAAGTTGGAACAGGGGGCACCGACGTGAGTGGTGTTTGTCCCCGAAAAAGCTCTCCCCTTTTCCGTAGCCCCGTTTAAAGTTTTGTTTGGGCTCCTGTTCAGCGGGGAAGCGCGTGCGCGTGGCAAACTTGACACCCCCGTGTTCCCCTGGTCCAGACCTTTCCAACGCCGCCTGAGTCAAGGTGCTACGACGTCCCCAAGTGGGGATGCCTGTAGATGAGCACATTTTCCCAACTTTGAATGTAAGTTTCCAGTATCATTGAAAATGTGGCCTCAAACGAGCAGTTTTGCCCCCGAACGTGGGATTTGGCTGGGGACGGTTTCTATATTCAAGTTGGGATGGGGGGCACCGAGGTGAGTGGTGGTTGTCCCCGAAAAAGCTCTCCCCTTTTCCGTAGCTCCGTTTAAAGTTTTGTTTTGGCTCCTGTTCAGCGGGGATGCGCGTGCGCGTGGCAACCTTGACACGCCCGTGTTCCCCTGGACCAGACCTTTCTAACGCCGCCTGAGTTAAGGTGCTACGACGTCCCTAAGTGGAGATGCCTGTAAATGAACACCTTTTCCCAACTTTGAATGTAAGTTTCCAGTATCATTGAAAATGTGGCCTCAAACGAGCAGTTTTGCCCCCGAACGTGGGATTTGGCTGGGGACTGTTTCTATATTCAAGTTGGGATGGGGGGCACCGAGGTGAGTGGTGGTTGTCCCCGAAAAAGCTCTCCCCTTTTCCGTAGCTCCGTTTAAAGTTTTGTTTTGGCTCCTGTTCAGCGGGGATGCGCGTGCGCGTGGCAAACATGACACGCCCGTGTTCCCCTGGTCCAGACCTTTCCAACGCCGCCTGAGTCAAGGTGCTACGACGTCCCCAAGTGGGGATGCCTGTAGATGAGCACATTTTCCCAACTTTGCACGTTTCCAGCTTGAGAGGAAAAGGGGCTTAAAATTCACAGTTATTCGCCCGAACGTGGGATTTCGCTGGGGACGGTTTCTAAGTTCAAGTTGGGATGGGGGGCACCGAGGTGAGTGGTGGTTGTCCCCGAAAAAGCTCTCCCCTTTTCCGTAGCTCCGTTTAAAGTTTTGTTTTGGCTCCTGTTCAACGGGGATGCGCGTGCGCGTGGCAAACATGACACGCCCGTGTTCCCCTGGACCAGACCTTTCTAACGCCACCTGAGTTAAGGTGCTACGACGTCCCCAAGTGGGGATGCCTCTAAATGAAGCCAATTTCTCCTATTTGAATGCACTCTCCCAGCCCAGAGAGGCATGTGCCTTAAAATTCACAGTTATTCACCCGAACGTGGGATTTTGTTGAGGACGGTTTCTAAATTCAAGTTGGAACAGGGGGCACCGACGTGAGTGGTGTTTGTCCCCGAAAAAGCTCTCCCCTTTTCCGTAGCCCCGTTTAAAGTTTTGTTTGGGCTCCTGTTTAGCGGGGATGCGCGTGCGCGTGGCAACCTTGACACGCCCGTGTTCCCCTGGACCAGACCTTTCCAACGCCACCCGAGTCAAGGTGCTACGACGTCCCTAAGTGGGGATGCCTGTAGATGAGCACATTTTCCCAGCTTTGAATGTAAGTTTCCAGCATCATTGAAAATGTGGCCTCAAACGTGCAGTTTTGCGCCCGAACGTGGGATTTTGTTGAGGACGGTTTCTAAATTCAAGTTAGCATAAGGGGCACACGTGTGAGTTGTTATTTTCCCAGGATTGATGGTTTCCAATTCGGTAGCTCCGTTTAAAGTTTTGTTTGGGCTCCTGTTTAGCGGGGATGCGCGTGCGCGTGGCAACCTTGACACGCCCGTGTTCCCCTGGACCAGACCTTTCCAACGCCACCCGAGTCAAGGTGCTACGACGTCCCTAAGTGGGGATGCCTGTAGATGAGCACATTTTCCCAGCTTTGAATGTAAGTTTCCAGCATCATTGAAAATGTGGCCTCAAACGTGCAGTTTTGCGCCCGAACGTGGGATTTTGTTGAGGACGGTTTCTAAATTCAAGTTAGCATAAGGGGCACACGTGTGAGTTGTTATTTTCCCAGGATTGATGGTTTCCAATTCGGTAGCTCCGTTTAAAGTTTTGTTTGGGCTCCTGTTTAGCGGGGATGCGCGTGCGCGTGGCAACCTTGACACGCCCGTGTTCCCCTGGACCAGACCTTTCCAACGCCACCCGAGTCAAGGTGCTACGACGTCCCTAAGTGGGGATGCCTGTAGATGAGCACATTTTCCCAGCTTTGAATGTAAGTTTCCAGCATCATTGAAAATGTGGCCTCAAACGTGCAGTTTTGCGCCCGAACGTGGGATTTTGTTGAGGACGGTTTCTAAATTCAAGTTAGCATAAGGGGCACACGTGTGAGTTGTTATTTTCCCAGGATTGATGGTTTCCAATTCGGTAGCTCCGTTTAAAATTTTGTTTGGGCTCCTGTTTAGCGGGGATGCGCGTGCGCGTGGCAACCTTGACACGCCCGTGTTCCCCTGGACCAGACCTTTCCAACGCCACCCGAGTCAAGGTGCTACGACGTCCCTAAGTGGGGATGCCTGTAGATGAGCACATTTTCCCAGCTTTGAATGTAAGTTTCCAGCATCATTGAAAATGTGGCCTCAAACGTGCAGTTTTGCGCCCGAACGTGGGATTTTGTTGAGGACGGTTTCTAAATTCAAGTTAGCATAAGGGGCACACGTGTGAGTTGTTATTTTCCCAGGATTGATGGTTTCCAATTCGGTAGCTCCGTTTAAAATTTTGTTTGGGCTCCTGTTTAGCGGGGATGCGCGTGCGCGTGGCAAACTTGACACGCCCGTGTTCCCCTGGACCAGACCTTTCCAACGCCACCCGAGTTAAGGTGCTACGACGTCCCTAAGTGGAGATGCCTCTAAATGAAGCCAATTTCTCCTATTTGAATGCACTCTCCCAGCCCAGAGAGGCATGTGCCTTAAAATTCACAGTTATTCACCCGAACGTGGGATTTTGTTGAGGACGGTTTCTAAATTCAAGTTAGAATAAGGGGCACACGTGTGAGTTGTTATTTTCCCAGGATTGATGATTTCCAATTCGGTAGCTCCGTTTAAAGTTTTGTTTCGCTTCCCGTTTTCGTTGCGTAGCTCTGATTTGGCTGGGGATAGTTTTATACACTGCTTTAGAGTAAGACACATACGTGCGAGTTGTTTTCACATTGGAATTGACGATAGCCATTTCGGTGTTGACGTTTAACGTTTTCTTTCGCTTCCCGTTTCCGTTTTATCCAACCGATTTCGCTGGGGACAGTTTTGTTATTTAAGTTGGACTGAGACGCAGCGACGTGCGTTGAAATTTCCGCCCTATCTGCGACGGTTCACGGTTGTAGCTCCGATTGAAGTTTTCTTTTGCTTCCCGTTTCGCGCACGCGCACGTGCGCGTTATTAGTCCCGGTTTACCGTGTGCCCCCGGTTAATACCTTTCGAATGAGCCTATTTTGATCAAAATCCGTTGGGCGGAACCGAAAATGAGCTCGAAAAACGGTTTTCCCAGCTTCGCAGTGCATTTCCCAGCTTCTGACTTACAAGCGTAACATTGTCGCGGCCCCCAGTCCACCAGACAGCTACCATAGAGTATATAAGTCATCCTGGGAAAATGAATGGAAGTCAATGGCAGTATGACTTTACAGTGGTTTTGCCCATACTACACATATGGTGTATACATGGACCATG
>NC_090056.1:325000-330000 GCF_038355195.1 Osmerus mordax | reverse complement strand
GGGCTTAAAATTCACAGTTATTCGCCCGAACGTGGGATTTGGCTGGGGACGGTTTCTAAATTCAAGTTGGGATGGGGGGCACCGAGGTGAGTGGTGGTTGTCCCCGAAAAAGCCCTCCCCTTTTCCGTAGCCCCGTTTAAAGTTTTGTTTGGGCTCCTGTTCAGCGGGGAAGCGCGTGCGCGTGGCAAACTTGACACCCCCGTGTTCCCCTGGTCCAGACCTTTCCAACGCCGCCTGAGTCAAGGTGCTACGACGTCCCCAAGTGGGGATGCCTGTAGATGAGCACATTTTCCCAACTTTGAATGTAAGTTTCCAGTATCATTGAAAATGTGGCCTCAAACGAGCAGTTTTGCCCCCGAACGTGGGATTTGGCTGGGGACGGTTTCTATATTCAAGTTGGGATGGGGGGCACCGAGGTGAGTGGTGGTTGTCCCCGAAAAAGCCCTCCCCTTTTCCGTAGCCCCGTTTAAAGTTTTGTTTGGGCTCCTGTTCAGCGGGGATGCGCGTGCGCGTGGCAACCTTGACACGCCCGTGTTCCCCTGGACCAGACCTTTCTAACGCCGCCTGAGTTAAGGTGCTACGACGTCCCTAAGTGGAGATGCCTGTAAATGAACACCTTTTCCCAACTTTGCACGTTTCCAGCTTGAGAGGAAAAGGGGCTTAAAATTCACAGTTATTCGCCCGAACGTGGGATTTCGCTGGGGACGGTTTCTAAGTTCAAGTTGGGATGGGGGGCACCGAGGTGAGTGGTGGTTGTCCCCGAAAAAGCCCTCCCCTTTTCCGTAGCCCCGTTTAAAGTTTTGTTTGGGCTCCTGTTCAGCGGGGAAGCGCGTGCGCGTGGCAACCTTGACACGCCCGTGTTCCCCTGGACCAGACCTTTCTAACGCCGCCTGAGTTAAGGTGCTACGACGTCCCCAAGTGGGGATGCCTGTAAATGAACACCTTTTCCCAACTTTGAATGTAAGTTTCCAGTATCATTGAAAATGTGGCCTCAAACGTGCAGTTTTGCCCCCGAACGTGGGATTTGGCTGGGGACGGTTTCTAAATTCAAGTTGGGATGGGGGGCACCGAGGTGAGTGGTGGTTGTCCCCGAAAAAGCCCTCCCCTTTTCCGTAGCCCCGTTTAAAGTTTTGTTTGGGCTCCTGTTCAACGGGGATGCGCGTGCGCGTGGCAAACATGACACGCCCGTGTTCCCCTGGACCAGACCTTTCTAACGCCACCTGAGTTAAGGTGCTACGACGTCCCCAAGTGGGGATGCCTCTAAATGAAGCCAATTTCTCCTATTTGAATGCACTCTCCCAGCCCAGAGAGGCATGTGCCTTAAAATTCACAGTTATTCACCCGAACGTGGGATTTTGTTGAGGACGGTTTCTAAATTCAAGTTGGAACAGGGGGCACCGACGTGAGTGGTGTTTGTCCCCGAAAAAGCTCTCCCCTTTTCCGTAGCCCCGTTTAAAGTTTTGTTTGGGCTCCTGTTCAGCGGGGAAGCGCGTGCGCGTGGCAAACTTGACACCCCCGTGTTCCCCTGGTCCAGACCTTTCCAACGCCGCCTGAGTCAAGGTGCTACGACGTCCCCAAGTGGGGATGCCTGTAGATGAGCACATTTTCCCAACTTTGAATGTAAGTTTCCAGTATCATTGAAAATGTGGCCTCAAACGAGCAGTTTTGCCCCCGAACGTGGGATTTGGCTGGGGACGGTTTCTATATTCAAGTTGGGATGGGGGGCACCGAGGTGAGTGGTGGTTGTCCCCGAAAAAGCTCTCCCCTTTTCCGTAGCTCCGTTTAAAGTTTTGTTTTGGCTCCTGTTCAGCGGGGATGCGCGTGCGCGTGGCAACCTTGACACGCCCGTGTTCCCCTGGACCAGACCTTTCTAACGCCGCCTGAGTTAAGGTGCTACGACGTCCCTAAGTGGAGATGCCTGTAAATGAACACCTTTTCCCAACTTTGAATGTAAGTTTCCAGTATCATTGAAAATGTGGCCTCAAACGAGCAGTTTTGCCCCCGAACGTGGGATTTGGCTGGGGACTGTTTCTATATTCAAGTTGGGATGGGGGGCACCGAGGTGAGTGGTGGTTGTCCCCGAAAAAGCTCTCCCCTTTTCCGTAGCTCCGTTTAAAGTTTTGTTTTGGCTCCTGTTCAGCGGGGATGCGCGTGCGCGTGGCAAACATGACACGCCCGTGTTCCCCTGGTCCAGACCTTTCCAACGCCGCCTGAGTCAAGGTGCTACGACGTCCCCAAGTGGGGATGCCTGTAGATGAGCACATTTTCCCAACTTTGCACGTTTCCAGCTTGAGAGGAAAAGGGGCTTAAAATTCACAGTTATTCGCCCGAACGTGGGATTTCGCTGGGGACGGTTTCTAAGTTCAAGTTGGGATGGGGGGCACCGAGGTGAGTGGTGGTTGTCCCCGAAAAAGCTCTCCCCTTTTCCGTAGCTCCGTTTAAAGTTTTGTTTTGGCTCCTGTTCAACGGGGATGCGCGTGCGCGTGGCAAACATGACACGCCCGTGTTCCCCTGGACCAGACCTTTCTAACGCCACCTGAGTTAAGGTGCTACGACGTCCCCAAGTGGGGATGCCTCTAAATGAAGCCAATTTCTCCTATTTGAATGCACTCTCCCAGCCCAGAGAGGCATGTGCCTTAAAATTCACAGTTATTCACCCGAACGTGGGATTTTGTTGAGGACGGTTTCTAAATTCAAGTTGGAACAGGGGGCACCGACGTGAGTGGTGTTTGTCCCCGAAAAAGCTCTCCCCTTTTCCGTAGCCCCGTTTAAAGTTTTGTTTGGGCTCCTGTTTAGCGGGGATGCGCGTGCGCGTGGCAACCTTGACACGCCCGTGTTCCCCTGGACCAGACCTTTCCAACGCCACCCGAGTCAAGGTGCTACGACGTCCCTAAGTGGGGATGCCTGTAGATGAGCACATTTTCCCAGCTTTGAATGTAAGTTTCCAGCATCATTGAAAATGTGGCCTCAAACGTGCAGTTTTGCGCCCGAACGTGGGATTTTGTTGAGGACGGTTTCTAAATTCAAGTTAGCATAAGGGGCACACGTGTGAGTTGTTATTTTCCCAGGATTGATGGTTTCCAATTCGGTAGCTCCGTTTAAAGTTTTGTTTGGGCTCCTGTTTAGCGGGGATGCGCGTGCGCGTGGCAACCTTGACACGCCCGTGTTCCCCTGGACCAGACCTTTCCAACGCCACCCGAGTCAAGGTGCTACGACGTCCCTAAGTGGGGATGCCTGTAGATGAGCACATTTTCCCAGCTTTGAATGTAAGTTTCCAGCATCATTGAAAATGTGGCCTCAAACGTGCAGTTTTGCGCCCGAACGTGGGATTTTGTTGAGGACGGTTTCTAAATTCAAGTTAGCATAAGGGGCACACGTGTGAGTTGTTATTTTCCCAGGATTGATGGTTTCCAATTCGGTAGCTCCGTTTAAAATTTTGTTTGGGCTCCTGTTTAGCGGGGATGCGCGTGCGCGTGGCAACCTTGACACGCCCGTGTTCCCCTGGACCAGACCTTTCCAACGCCACCCGAGTCAAGGTGCTACGACGTCCCTAAGTGGGGATGCCTGTAGATGAGCACATTTTCCCAGCTTTGAATGTAAGTTTCCAGCATCATTGAAAATGTGGCCTCAAACGTGCAGTTTTGCGCCCGAACGTGGGATTTTGTTGAGGACGGTTTCTAAATTCAAGTTAGCATAAGGGGCACACGTGTGAGTTGTTATTTTCCCAGGATTGATGGTTTCCAATTCGGTAGCTCCGTTTAAAATTTTGTTTGGGCTCCTGTTTAGCGGGGATGCGCGTGCGCGTGGCAAACTTGACACGCCCGTGTTCCCCTGGACCAGACCTTTCCAACGCCACCCGAGTTAAGGTGCTACGACGTCCCTAAGTGGAGATGCCTCTAAATGAAGCCAATTTCTCCTATTTGAATGCACTCTCCCAGCCCAGAGAGGCATGTGCCTTAAAATTCACAGTTATTCACCCGAACGTGGGATTTTGTTGAGGACGGTTTCTAAATTCAAGTTAGAATAAGGGGCACACGTGTGAGTTGTTATTTTCCCAGGATTGATGATTTCCAATTCGGTAGCTCCGTTTAAAGTTTTGTTTCGCTTCCCGTTTTCGTTGCGTAGCTCTGATTTGGCTGGGGATAGTTTTATACACTGCTTTAGAGTAAGACACATACGTGCGAGTTGTTTTCACATTGGAATTGACGATAGCCATTTCGGTGTTGACGTTTAACGTTTTCTTTCGCTTCCCGTTTCCGTTTTATCCAACCGATTTCGCTGGGGACAGTTTTGTTATTTAAGTTGGACTGAGACGCAGCGACGTGCGTTGAAATTTCCGCCCTATCTGCGACGGTTCACGGTTGTAGCTCCGATTGAAGTTTTCTTTTGCTTCCCGTTTCGCGCACGCGCACGTGCGCGTTATTAGTCCCGGTTTACCGTGTGCCCCCGGTTAATACCTTTCGAATGAGCCTATTTTGATCAAAATCCGTTGGGCGGAACCGAAAATGAGCTCGAAAAACGGTTTTCCCAGCTTCGCAGTGCATTTCCCAGCTTCTGACTTACAAGCGTAACATTGTCGCGGCCCCCAGTCCACCAGACAGCTACCATAGAGTATATAAGTCATCCTGGGAAAATGAATGGAAGTCAATGGCAGTATGACTTTACAGTGGTTTTGCCCATACTACACATATGGTGTATACATGGACCATGCACCATATGTGTCTCCCGCACACGGGTGAAAATGTATCCGCCTGAGAGGCACTCGGGGCGGGCACCCGATGGGGCATGAGACCCCCCCACCCCTGGTGGTCAAAAAAAAGTTAAAGTTTTTTTTTCCTTTCCTCCAGGCGCCTACTTGGCTCTGGGGCGCCCCAGAATCATGCCCCCCGACCCCGGCACTACCCGGGGGGCCGATGGGGGCCCTTTTTTTGAAATTTTTTTTTTCTCCATATTTGAAGCCCCGGCACAGGCTAGACCCATACCCCGACCCCGGGCACCCG
>NC_090056.1:310000-315000 GCF_038355195.1 Osmerus mordax | reverse complement strand
AAAATTCACAGTTATTCGCCCGAACGTGGGATTTGGCTGGGGACGGTTTCTAAATTCAAGTTGGGATGGGGGGCACCGAGGTGAGTGGTGGTTGTCCCCGAAAAAGCCCTCCCCTTTTCCGTAGCCCCGTTTAAAGTTTTGTTTGGGCTCCTGTTCAGCGGGGAAGCGCGTGCGCGTGGCAAACTTGACACCCCCGTGTTCCCCTGGTCCAGACCTTTCCAACGCCGCCTGAGTCAAGGTGCTACGACGTCCCCAAGTGGGGATGCCTGTAGATGAGCACATTTTCCCAACTTTGAATGTAAGTTTCCAGTATCATTGAAAATGTGGCCTCAAACGAGCAGTTTTGCCCCCGAACGTGGGATTTGGCTGGGGACGGTTTCTATATTCAAGTTGGGATGGGGGGCACCGAGGTGAGTGGTGGTTGTCCCCGAAAAAGCCCTCCCCTTTTCCGTAGCCCCGTTTAAAGTTTTGTTTGGGCTCCTGTTCAGCGGGGATGCGCGTGCGCGTGGCAACCTTGACACGCCCGTGTTCCCCTGGACCAGACCTTTCTAACGCCGCCTGAGTTAAGGTGCTACGACGTCCCTAAGTGGAGATGCCTGTAAATGAACACCTTTTCCCAACTTTGCACGTTTCCAGCTTGAGAGGAAAAGGGGCTTAAAATTCACAGTTATTCGCCCGAACGTGGGATTTCGCTGGGGACGGTTTCTAAGTTCAAGTTGGGATGGGGGGCACCGAGGTGAGTGGTGGTTGTCCCCGAAAAAGCCCTCCCCTTTTCCGTAGCCCCGTTTAAAGTTTTGTTTGGGCTCCTGTTCAGCGGGGAAGCGCGTGCGCGTGGCAACCTTGACACGCCCGTGTTCCCCTGGACCAGACCTTTCTAACGCCGCCTGAGTTAAGGTGCTACGACGTCCCCAAGTGGGGATGCCTGTAAATGAACACCTTTTCCCAACTTTGAATGTAAGTTTCCAGTATCATTGAAAATGTGGCCTCAAACGTGCAGTTTTGCCCCCGAACGTGGGATTTGGCTGGGGACGGTTTCTAAATTCAAGTTGGGATGGGGGGCACCGAGGTGAGTGGTGGTTGTCCCCGAAAAAGCCCTCCCCTTTTCCGTAGCCCCGTTTAAAGTTTTGTTTGGGCTCCTGTTCAACGGGGATGCGCGTGCGCGTGGCAAACATGACACGCCCGTGTTCCCCTGGACCAGACCTTTCTAACGCCACCTGAGTTAAGGTGCTACGACGTCCCCAAGTGGGGATGCCTCTAAATGAAGCCAATTTCTCCTATTTGAATGCACTCTCCCAGCCCAGAGAGGCATGTGCCTTAAAATTCACAGTTATTCACCCGAACGTGGGATTTTGTTGAGGACGGTTTCTAAATTCAAGTTGGAACAGGGGGCACCGACGTGAGTGGTGTTTGTCCCCGAAAAAGCTCTCCCCTTTTCCGTAGCCCCGTTTAAAGTTTTGTTTGGGCTCCTGTTCAGCGGGGAAGCGCGTGCGCGTGGCAAACTTGACACCCCCGTGTTCCCCTGGTCCAGACCTTTCCAACGCCGCCTGAGTCAAGGTGCTACGACGTCCCCAAGTGGGGATGCCTGTAGATGAGCACATTTTCCCAACTTTGAATGTAAGTTTCCAGTATCATTGAAAATGTGGCCTCAAACGAGCAGTTTTGCCCCCGAACGTGGGATTTGGCTGGGGACGGTTTCTATATTCAAGTTGGGATGGGGGGCACCGAGGTGAGTGGTGGTTGTCCCCGAAAAAGCTCTCCCCTTTTCCGTAGCTCCGTTTAAAGTTTTGTTTTGGCTCCTGTTCAGCGGGGATGCGCGTGCGCGTGGCAACCTTGACACGCCCGTGTTCCCCTGGACCAGACCTTTCTAACGCCGCCTGAGTTAAGGTGCTACGACGTCCCTAAGTGGAGATGCCTGTAAATGAACACCTTTTCCCAACTTTGAATGTAAGTTTCCAGTATCATTGAAAATGTGGCCTCAAACGAGCAGTTTTGCCCCCGAACGTGGGATTTGGCTGGGGACTGTTTCTATATTCAAGTTGGGATGGGGGGCACCGAGGTGAGTGGTGGTTGTCCCCGAAAAAGCTCTCCCCTTTTCCGTAGCTCCGTTTAAAGTTTTGTTTTGGCTCCTGTTCAGCGGGGATGCGCGTGCGCGTGGCAAACATGACACGCCCGTGTTCCCCTGGTCCAGACCTTTCCAACGCCGCCTGAGTCAAGGTGCTACGACGTCCCCAAGTGGGGATGCCTGTAGATGAGCACATTTTCCCAACTTTGCACGTTTCCAGCTTGAGAGGAAAAGGGGCTTAAAATTCACAGTTATTCGCCCGAACGTGGGATTTCGCTGGGGACGGTTTCTAAGTTCAAGTTGGGATGGGGGGCACCGAGGTGAGTGGTGGTTGTCCCCGAAAAAGCTCTCCCCTTTTCCGTAGCTCCGTTTAAAGTTTTGTTTTGGCTCCTGTTCAACGGGGATGCGCGTGCGCGTGGCAAACATGACACGCCCGTGTTCCCCTGGACCAGACCTTTCTAACGCCACCTGAGTTAAGGTGCTACGACGTCCCCAAGTGGGGATGCCTCTAAATGAAGCCAATTTCTCCTATTTGAATGCACTCTCCCAGCCCAGAGAGGCATGTGCCTTAAAATTCACAGTTATTCACCCGAACGTGGGATTTTGTTGAGGACGGTTTCTAAATTCAAGTTGGAACAGGGGGCACCGACGTGAGTGGTGTTTGTCCCCGAAAAAGCTCTCCCCTTTTCCGTAGCCCCGTTTAAAGTTTTGTTTGGGCTCCTGTTTAGCGGGGATGCGCGTGCGCGTGGCAACCTTGACACGCCCGTGTTCCCCTGGACCAGACCTTTCCAACGCCACCCGAGTCAAGGTGCTACGACGTCCCTAAGTGGGGATGCCTGTAGATGAGCACATTTTCCCAGCTTTGAATGTAAGTTTCCAGCATCATTGAAAATGTGGCCTCAAACGTGCAGTTTTGCGCCCGAACGTGGGATTTTGTTGAGGACGGTTTCTAAATTCAAGTTAGCATAAGGGGCACACGTGTGAGTTGTTATTTTCCCAGGATTGATGGTTTCCAATTCGGTAGCTCCGTTTAAAGTTTTGTTTGGGCTCCTGTTTAGCGGGGATGCGCGTGCGCGTGGCAACCTTGACACGCCCGTGTTCCCCTGGACCAGACCTTTCCAACGCCACCCGAGTCAAGGTGCTACGACGTCCCTAAGTGGGGATGCCTGTAGATGAGCACATTTTCCCAGCTTTGAATGTAAGTTTCCAGCATCATTGAAAATGTGGCCTCAAACGTGCAGTTTTGCGCCCGAACGTGGGATTTTGTTGAGGACGGTTTCTAAATTCAAGTTAGCATAAGGGGCACACGTGTGAGTTGTTATTTTCCCAGGATTGATGGTTTCCAATTCGGTAGCTCCGTTTAAAATTTTGTTTGGGCTCCTGTTTAGCGGGGATGCGCGTGCGCGTGGCAACCTTGACACGCCCGTGTTCCCCTGGACCAGACCTTTCCAACGCCACCCGAGTCAAGGTGCTACGACGTCCCTAAGTGGGGATGCCTGTAGATGAGCACATTTTCCCAGCTTTGAATGTAAGTTTCCAGCATCATTGAAAATGTGGCCTCAAACGTGCAGTTTTGCGCCCGAACGTGGGATTTTGTTGAGGACGGTTTCTAAATTCAAGTTAGCATAAGGGGCACACGTGTGAGTTGTTATTTTCCCAGGATTGATGGTTTCCAATTCGGTAGCTCCGTTTAAAATTTTGTTTGGGCTCCTGTTTAGCGGGGATGCGCGTGCGCGTGGCAAACTTGACACGCCCGTGTTCCCCTGGACCAGACCTTTCCAACGCCACCCGAGTTAAGGTGCTACGACGTCCCTAAGTGGAGATGCCTCTAAATGAAGCCAATTTCTCCTATTTGAATGCACTCTCCCAGCCCAGAGAGGCATGTGCCTTAAAATTCACAGTTATTCACCCGAACGTGGGATTTTGTTGAGGACGGTTTCTAAATTCAAGTTAGAATAAGGGGCACACGTGTGAGTTGTTATTTTCCCAGGATTGATGATTTCCAATTCGGTAGCTCCGTTTAAAGTTTTGTTTCGCTTCCCGTTTTCGTTGCGTAGCTCTGATTTGGCTGGGGATAGTTTTATACACTGCTTTAGAGTAAGACACATACGTGCGAGTTGTTTTCACATTGGAATTGACGATAGCCATTTCGGTGTTGACGTTTAACGTTTTCTTTCGCTTCCCGTTTCCGTTTTATCCAACCGATTTCGCTGGGGACAGTTTTGTTATTTAAGTTGGACTGAGACGCAGCGACGTGCGTTGAAATTTCCGCCCTATCTGCGACGGTTCACGGTTGTAGCTCCGATTGAAGTTTTCTTTTGCTTCCCGTTTCGCGCACGCGCACGTGCGCGTTATTAGTCCCGGTTTACCGTGTGCCCCCGGTTAATACCTTTCGAATGAGCCTATTTTGATCAAAATCCGTTGGGCGGAACCGAAAATGAGCTCGAAAAACGGTTTTCCCAGCTTCGCAGTGCATTTCCCAGCTTCTGACTTACAAGCGTAACATTGTCGCGGCCCCCAGTCCACCAGACAGCTACCATAGAGTATATAAGTCATCCTGGGAAAATGAATGGAAGTCAATGGCAGTATGACTTTACAGTGGTTTTGCCCATACTACACATATGGTGTATACATGGACCATGCACCATATGTGTCTCCCGCACACGGGTGAAAATGTATCCGCCTGAGAGGCACTCGGGGCGGGCACCCGATGGGGCATGAGACCCCCCCACCCCTGGTGGTCAAAAAAAAGTTAAAGTTTTTTTTTCCTTTCCTCCAGGCGCCTACTTGGCTCTGGGGCGCCCCAGAATCATGCCCCCCGACCCCGGCACTACCCGGGGGGCCGATGGGGGCCCTTTTTTTGAAATTTTTTTTTTCTCCATATTTGAAGCCCCGGCACAGGCTAGACCCATACCCCGACCCCGGGCACCCGCGAGCG
>NC_090056.1:295000-300000 GCF_038355195.1 Osmerus mordax | reverse complement strand
CACAGTTATTCGCCCGAACGTGGGATTTCGCTGGGGACGGTTTCTAAGTTCAAGTTGGGATGGGGGGCACCGAGGTGAGTGGTGGTTGTCCCCGAAAAAGCCCTCCCCTTTTCCGTAGCCCCGTTTAAAGTTTTGTTTGGGCTCCTGTTCAGCGGGGAAGCGCGTGCGCGTGGCAACCTTGACACGCCCGTGTTCCCCTGGACCAGACCTTTCTAACGCCGCCTGAGTTAAGGTGCTACGACGTCCCCAAGTGGGGATGCCTGTAAATGAACACCTTTTCCCAACTTTGAATGTAAGTTTCCAGTATCATTGAAAATGTGGCCTCAAACGTGCAGTTTTGCCCCCGAACGTGGGATTTGGCTGGGGACGGTTTCTAAATTCAAGTTGGGATGGGGGGCACCGAGGTGAGTGGTGGTTGTCCCCGAAAAAGCCCTCCCCTTTTCCGTAGCCCCGTTTAAAGTTTTGTTTGGGCTCCTGTTCAACGGGGATGCGCGTGCGCGTGGCAAACATGACACGCCCGTGTTCCCCTGGACCAGACCTTTCTAACGCCACCTGAGTTAAGGTGCTACGACGTCCCCAAGTGGGGATGCCTCTAAATGAAGCCAATTTCTCCTATTTGAATGCACTCTCCCAGCCCAGAGAGGCATGTGCCTTAAAATTCACAGTTATTCACCCGAACGTGGGATTTTGTTGAGGACGGTTTCTAAATTCAAGTTGGAACAGGGGGCACCGACGTGAGTGGTGTTTGTCCCCGAAAAAGCTCTCCCCTTTTCCGTAGCCCCGTTTAAAGTTTTGTTTGGGCTCCTGTTCAGCGGGGAAGCGCGTGCGCGTGGCAAACTTGACACCCCCGTGTTCCCCTGGTCCAGACCTTTCCAACGCCGCCTGAGTCAAGGTGCTACGACGTCCCCAAGTGGGGATGCCTGTAGATGAGCACATTTTCCCAACTTTGAATGTAAGTTTCCAGTATCATTGAAAATGTGGCCTCAAACGAGCAGTTTTGCCCCCGAACGTGGGATTTGGCTGGGGACGGTTTCTATATTCAAGTTGGGATGGGGGGCACCGAGGTGAGTGGTGGTTGTCCCCGAAAAAGCTCTCCCCTTTTCCGTAGCTCCGTTTAAAGTTTTGTTTTGGCTCCTGTTCAGCGGGGATGCGCGTGCGCGTGGCAACCTTGACACGCCCGTGTTCCCCTGGACCAGACCTTTCTAACGCCGCCTGAGTTAAGGTGCTACGACGTCCCTAAGTGGAGATGCCTGTAAATGAACACCTTTTCCCAACTTTGAATGTAAGTTTCCAGTATCATTGAAAATGTGGCCTCAAACGAGCAGTTTTGCCCCCGAACGTGGGATTTGGCTGGGGACTGTTTCTATATTCAAGTTGGGATGGGGGGCACCGAGGTGAGTGGTGGTTGTCCCCGAAAAAGCTCTCCCCTTTTCCGTAGCTCCGTTTAAAGTTTTGTTTTGGCTCCTGTTCAGCGGGGATGCGCGTGCGCGTGGCAAACATGACACGCCCGTGTTCCCCTGGTCCAGACCTTTCCAACGCCGCCTGAGTCAAGGTGCTACGACGTCCCCAAGTGGGGATGCCTGTAGATGAGCACATTTTCCCAACTTTGCACGTTTCCAGCTTGAGAGGAAAAGGGGCTTAAAATTCACAGTTATTCGCCCGAACGTGGGATTTCGCTGGGGACGGTTTCTAAGTTCAAGTTGGGATGGGGGGCACCGAGGTGAGTGGTGGTTGTCCCCGAAAAAGCTCTCCCCTTTTCCGTAGCTCCGTTTAAAGTTTTGTTTTGGCTCCTGTTCAACGGGGATGCGCGTGCGCGTGGCAAACATGACACGCCCGTGTTCCCCTGGACCAGACCTTTCTAACGCCACCTGAGTTAAGGTGCTACGACGTCCCCAAGTGGGGATGCCTCTAAATGAAGCCAATTTCTCCTATTTGAATGCACTCTCCCAGCCCAGAGAGGCATGTGCCTTAAAATTCACAGTTATTCACCCGAACGTGGGATTTTGTTGAGGACGGTTTCTAAATTCAAGTTGGAACAGGGGGCACCGACGTGAGTGGTGTTTGTCCCCGAAAAAGCTCTCCCCTTTTCCGTAGCCCCGTTTAAAGTTTTGTTTGGGCTCCTGTTTAGCGGGGATGCGCGTGCGCGTGGCAACCTTGACACGCCCGTGTTCCCCTGGACCAGACCTTTCCAACGCCACCCGAGTCAAGGTGCTACGACGTCCCTAAGTGGGGATGCCTGTAGATGAGCACATTTTCCCAGCTTTGAATGTAAGTTTCCAGCATCATTGAAAATGTGGCCTCAAACGTGCAGTTTTGCGCCCGAACGTGGGATTTTGTTGAGGACGGTTTCTAAATTCAAGTTAGCATAAGGGGCACACGTGTGAGTTGTTATTTTCCCAGGATTGATGGTTTCCAATTCGGTAGCTCCGTTTAAAGTTTTGTTTGGGCTCCTGTTTAGCGGGGATGCGCGTGCGCGTGGCAACCTTGACACGCCCGTGTTCCCCTGGACCAGACCTTTCCAACGCCACCCGAGTCAAGGTGCTACGACGTCCCTAAGTGGGGATGCCTGTAGATGAGCACATTTTCCCAGCTTTGAATGTAAGTTTCCAGCATCATTGAAAATGTGGCCTCAAACGTGCAGTTTTGCGCCCGAACGTGGGATTTTGTTGAGGACGGTTTCTAAATTCAAGTTAGCATAAGGGGCACACGTGTGAGTTGTTATTTTCCCAGGATTGATGGTTTCCAATTCGGTAGCTCCGTTTAAAGTTTTGTTTGGGCTCCTGTTTAGCGGGGATGCGCGTGCGCGTGGCAACCTTGACACGCCCGTGTTCCCCTGGACCAGACCTTTCCAACGCCACCCGAGTCAAGGTGCTACGACGTCCCTAAGTGGGGATGCCTGTAGATGAGCACATTTTCCCAGCTTTGAATGTAAGTTTCCAGCATCATTGAAAATGTGGCCTCAAACGTGCAGTTTTGCGCCCGAACGTGGGATTTTGTTGAGGACGGTTTCTAAATTCAAGTTAGCATAAGGGGCACACGTGTGAGTTGTTATTTTCCCAGGATTGATGGTTTCCAATTCGGTAGCTCCGTTTAAAATTTTGTTTGGGCTCCTGTTTAGCGGGGATGCGCGTGCGCGTGGCAACCTTGACACGCCCGTGTTCCCCTGGACCAGACCTTTCCAACGCCACCCGAGTCAAGGTGCTACGACGTCCCTAAGTGGGGATGCCTGTAGATGAGCACATTTTCCCAGCTTTGAATGTAAGTTTCCAGCATCATTGAAAATGTGGCCTCAAACGTGCAGTTTTGCGCCCGAACGTGGGATTTTGTTGAGGACGGTTTCTAAATTCAAGTTAGCATAAGGGGCACACGTGTGAGTTGTTATTTTCCCAGGATTGATGGTTTCCAATTCGGTAGCTCCGTTTAAAATTTTGTTTGGGCTCCTGTTTAGCGGGGATGCGCGTGCGCGTGGCAAACTTGACACGCCCGTGTTCCCCTGGACCAGACCTTTCCAACGCCACCCGAGTTAAGGTGCTACGACGTCCCTAAGTGGAGATGCCTCTAAATGAAGCCAATTTCTCCTATTTGAATGCACTCTCCCAGCCCAGAGAGGCATGTGCCTTAAAATTCACAGTTATTCACCCGAACGTGGGATTTTGTTGAGGACGGTTTCTAAATTCAAGTTAGAATAAGGGGCACACGTGTGAGTTGTTATTTTCCCAGGATTGATGATTTCCAATTCGGTAGCTCCGTTTAAAGTTTTGTTTCGCTTCCCGTTTTCGTTGCGTAGCTCTGATTTGGCTGGGGATAGTTTTATACACTGCTTTAGAGTAAGACACATACGTGCGAGTTGTTTTCACATTGGAATTGACGATAGCCATTTCGGTGTTGACGTTTAACGTTTTCTTTCGCTTCCCGTTTCCGTTTTATCCAACCGATTTCGCTGGGGACAGTTTTGTTATTTAAGTTGGACTGAGACGCAGCGACGTGCGTTGAAATTTCCGCCCTATCTGCGACGGTTCACGGTTGTAGCTCCGATTGAAGTTTTCTTTTGCTTCCCGTTTCGCGCACGCGCACGTGCGCGTTATTAGTCCCGGTTTACCGTGTGCCCCCGGTTAATACCTTTCGAATGAGCCTATTTTGATCAAAATCCGTTGGGCGGAACCGAAAATGAGCTCGAAAAACGGTTTTCCCAGCTTCGCAGTGCATTTCCCAGCTTCTGACTTACAAGCGTAACATTGTCGCGGCCCCCAGTCCACCAGACAGCTACCATAGAGTATATAAGTCATCCTGGGAAAATGAATGGAAGTCAATGGCAGTATGACTTTACAGTGGTTTTGCCCATACTACACATATGGTGTATACATGGACCATGCACCATATGTGTCTCCCGCACACGGGTGAAAATGTATCCGCCTGAGAGGCACTCGGGGCGGGCACCCGATGGGGCATGAGACCCCCCCACCCCTGGTGGTCAAAAAAAAGTTAAAGTTTTTTTTTCCTTTCCTCCAGGCGCCTACTTGGCTCTGGGGCGCCCCAGAATCATGCCCCCCGACCCCGGCACTACCCGGGGGGCCGATGGGGGCCCTTTTTTTGAAATTTTTTTTTTCTCCATATTTGAAGCCCCGGCACAGGCTAGACCCATACCCCGACCCCGGGCACCCGCGAGCGGCCGGTAGGTGGCGTGTTTTGGGTCATTTTTTTTTTCTTGGCCGTTTTGAAGCCCCAGCGAGCCCCTGAGCCATACCCCGACCACGGCACTTCCCGGGCGGCCCCCCGTATACCGAAACGGCCGGTTGGGGGCGCTTTTTTTTTTTTTTTTTTTTTTCCATATTTGAAGCCCCGGCACAGGCTAGACCCATACCCCGACCCCGGGCACCCGCGAGCGGCCGGTAGGCGGCGCGTTTTGGGTCTTTTTTTATTTTTTTTTGCCCGTTTTGAAGCTCCAGCAAGGGCCTGATCCATGCCACACGCGCAGACCATCGTGACACTGTCACCCACCT
>NC_090056.1:280000-282500 GCF_038355195.1 Osmerus mordax | reverse complement strand
TTGCACGTTTCCAGCTTGAGAGGAAAAGGGGCTTAAAATTCACAGTTATTCGCCCGAACGTGGGATTTCGCTGGGGACGGTTTCTAAGTTCAAGTTGGGATGGGGGGCACCGAGGTGAGTGGTGGTTGTCCCCGAAAAAGCCCTCCCCTTTTCCGTAGCCCCGTTTAAAGTTTTGTTTGGGCTCCTGTTCAGCGGGGAAGCGCGTGCGCGTGGCAACCTTGACACGCCCGTGTTCCCCTGGACCAGACCTTTCTAACGCCGCCTGAGTTAAGGTGCTACGACGTCCCCAAGTGGGGATGCCTGTAAATGAACACCTTTTCCCAACTTTGAATGTAAGTTTCCAGTATCATTGAAAATGTGGCCTCAAACGTGCAGTTTTGCCCCCGAACGTGGGATTTGGCTGGGGACGGTTTCTAAATTCAAGTTGGGATGGGGGGCACCGAGGTGAGTGGTGGTTGTCCCCGAAAAAGCCCTCCCCTTTTCCGTAGCCCCGTTTAAAGTTTTGTTTGGGCTCCTGTTCAACGGGGATGCGCGTGCGCGTGGCAAACATGACACGCCCGTGTTCCCCTGGACCAGACCTTTCTAACGCCACCTGAGTTAAGGTGCTACGACGTCCCCAAGTGGGGATGCCTCTAAATGAAGCCAATTTCTCCTATTTGAATGCACTCTCCCAGCCCAGAGAGGCATGTGCCTTAAAATTCACAGTTATTCACCCGAACGTGGGATTTTGTTGAGGACGGTTTCTAAATTCAAGTTGGAACAGGGGGCACCGACGTGAGTGGTGTTTGTCCCCGAAAAAGCTCTCCCCTTTTCCGTAGCCCCGTTTAAAGTTTTGTTTGGGCTCCTGTTCAGCGGGGAAGCGCGTGCGCGTGGCAAACTTGACACCCCCGTGTTCCCCTGGTCCAGACCTTTCCAACGCCGCCTGAGTCAAGGTGCTACGACGTCCCCAAGTGGGGATGCCTGTAGATGAGCACATTTTCCCAACTTTGAATGTAAGTTTCCAGTATCATTGAAAATGTGGCCTCAAACGAGCAGTTTTGCCCCCGAACGTGGGATTTGGCTGGGGACGGTTTCTATATTCAAGTTGGGATGGGGGGCACCGAGGTGAGTGGTGGTTGTCCCCGAAAAAGCTCTCCCCTTTTCCGTAGCTCCGTTTAAAGTTTTGTTTTGGCTCCTGTTCAGCGGGGATGCGCGTGCGCGTGGCAACCTTGACACGCCCGTGTTCCCCTGGACCAGACCTTTCTAACGCCGCCTGAGTTAAGGTGCTACGACGTCCCTAAGTGGAGATGCCTGTAAATGAACACCTTTTCCCAACTTTGAATGTAAGTTTCCAGTATCATTGAAAATGTGGCCTCAAACGAGCAGTTTTGCCCCCGAACGTGGGATTTGGCTGGGGACTGTTTCTATATTCAAGTTGGGATGGGGGGCACCGAGGTGAGTGGTGGTTGTCCCCGAAAAAGCTCTCCCCTTTTCCGTAGCTCCGTTTAAAGTTTTGTTTTGGCTCCTGTTCAGCGGGGATGCGCGTGCGCGTGGCAAACATGACACGCCCGTGTTCCCCTGGTCCAGACCTTTCCAACGCCGCCTGAGTCAAGGTGCTACGACGTCCCCAAGTGGGGATGCCTGTAGATGAGCACATTTTCCCAACTTTGCACGTTTCCAGCTTGAGAGGAAAAGGGGCTTAAAATTCACAGTTATTCGCCCGAACGTGGGATTTCGCTGGGGACGGTTTCTAAGTTCAAGTTGGGATGGGGGGCACCGAGGTGAGTGGTGGTTGTCCCCGAAAAAGCTCTCCCCTTTTCCGTAGCTCCGTTTAAAGTTTTGTTTTGGCTCCTGTTCAACGGGGATGCGCGTGCGCGTGGCAAACATGACACGCCCGTGTTCCCCTGGACCAGACCTTTCTAACGCCACCTGAGTTAAGGTGCTACGACGTCCCCAAGTGGGGATGCCTCTAAATGAAGCCAATTTCTCCTATTTGAATGCACTCTCCCAGCCCAGAGAGGCATGTGCCTTAAAATTCACAGTTATTCACCCGAACGTGGGATTTTGTTGAGGACGGTTTCTAAATTCAAGTTGGAACAGGGGGCACCGACGTGAGTGGTGTTTGTCCCCGAAAAAGCTCTCCCCTTTTCCGTAGCCCCGTTTAAAGTTTTGTTTGGGCTCCTGTTTAGCGGGGATGCGCGTGCGCGTGGCAACCTTGACACGCCCGTGTTCCCCTGGACCAGACCTTTCCAACGCCACCCGAGTCAAGGTGCTACGACGTCCCTAAGTGGGGATGCCTGTAGATGAGCACATTTTCCCAGCTTTGAATGTAAGTTTCCAGCATCATTGAAAATGTGGCCTCAAACGTGCAGTTTTGCGCCCGAACGTGGGATTTTGTTGAGGACGGTTTCTAAATTCAAGTTAGCATAAGGGGCACACGTGTGAGTTGTTATTTTCCCAGGATTGATGGTTTCCAATTCGGTAGCTCCGTTTAAAGTTTTGTTTGGGCTCCTGTTTAGCG
>NC_090056.1:265000-267500 GCF_038355195.1 Osmerus mordax | reverse complement strand
GTTTCCAGCTTGAGAGGAAAAGGGGCTTAAAATTCACAGTTATTCGCCCGAACGTGGGATTTCGCTGGGGACGGTTTCTAAGTTCAAGTTGGGATGGGGGGCACCGAGGTGAGTGGTGGTTGTCCCCGAAAAAGCCCTCCCCTTTTCCGTAGCCCCGTTTAAAGTTTTGTTTGGGCTCCTGTTCAGCGGGGAAGCGCGTGCGCGTGGCAACCTTGACACGCCCGTGTTCCCCTGGACCAGACCTTTCTAACGCCGCCTGAGTTAAGGTGCTACGACGTCCCCAAGTGGGGATGCCTGTAAATGAACACCTTTTCCCAACTTTGAATGTAAGTTTCCAGTATCATTGAAAATGTGGCCTCAAACGTGCAGTTTTGCCCCCGAACGTGGGATTTGGCTGGGGACGGTTTCTAAATTCAAGTTGGGATGGGGGGCACCGAGGTGAGTGGTGGTTGTCCCCGAAAAAGCCCTCCCCTTTTCCGTAGCCCCGTTTAAAGTTTTGTTTGGGCTCCTGTTCAACGGGGATGCGCGTGCGCGTGGCAAACATGACACGCCCGTGTTCCCCTGGACCAGACCTTTCTAACGCCACCTGAGTTAAGGTGCTACGACGTCCCCAAGTGGGGATGCCTCTAAATGAAGCCAATTTCTCCTATTTGAATGCACTCTCCCAGCCCAGAGAGGCATGTGCCTTAAAATTCACAGTTATTCACCCGAACGTGGGATTTTGTTGAGGACGGTTTCTAAATTCAAGTTGGAACAGGGGGCACCGACGTGAGTGGTGTTTGTCCCCGAAAAAGCTCTCCCCTTTTCCGTAGCCCCGTTTAAAGTTTTGTTTGGGCTCCTGTTCAGCGGGGAAGCGCGTGCGCGTGGCAAACTTGACACCCCCGTGTTCCCCTGGTCCAGACCTTTCCAACGCCGCCTGAGTCAAGGTGCTACGACGTCCCCAAGTGGGGATGCCTGTAGATGAGCACATTTTCCCAACTTTGAATGTAAGTTTCCAGTATCATTGAAAATGTGGCCTCAAACGAGCAGTTTTGCCCCCGAACGTGGGATTTGGCTGGGGACGGTTTCTATATTCAAGTTGGGATGGGGGGCACCGAGGTGAGTGGTGGTTGTCCCCGAAAAAGCTCTCCCCTTTTCCGTAGCTCCGTTTAAAGTTTTGTTTTGGCTCCTGTTCAGCGGGGATGCGCGTGCGCGTGGCAACCTTGACACGCCCGTGTTCCCCTGGACCAGACCTTTCTAACGCCGCCTGAGTTAAGGTGCTACGACGTCCCTAAGTGGAGATGCCTGTAAATGAACACCTTTTCCCAACTTTGAATGTAAGTTTCCAGTATCATTGAAAATGTGGCCTCAAACGAGCAGTTTTGCCCCCGAACGTGGGATTTGGCTGGGGACTGTTTCTATATTCAAGTTGGGATGGGGGGCACCGAGGTGAGTGGTGGTTGTCCCCGAAAAAGCTCTCCCCTTTTCCGTAGCTCCGTTTAAAGTTTTGTTTTGGCTCCTGTTCAGCGGGGATGCGCGTGCGCGTGGCAAACATGACACGCCCGTGTTCCCCTGGTCCAGACCTTTCCAACGCCGCCTGAGTCAAGGTGCTACGACGTCCCCAAGTGGGGATGCCTGTAGATGAGCACATTTTCCCAACTTTGCACGTTTCCAGCTTGAGAGGAAAAGGGGCTTAAAATTCACAGTTATTCGCCCGAACGTGGGATTTCGCTGGGGACGGTTTCTAAGTTCAAGTTGGGATGGGGGGCACCGAGGTGAGTGGTGGTTGTCCCCGAAAAAGCTCTCCCCTTTTCCGTAGCTCCGTTTAAAGTTTTGTTTTGGCTCCTGTTCAACGGGGATGCGCGTGCGCGTGGCAAACATGACACGCCCGTGTTCCCCTGGACCAGACCTTTCTAACGCCACCTGAGTTAAGGTGCTACGACGTCCCCAAGTGGGGATGCCTCTAAATGAAGCCAATTTCTCCTATTTGAATGCACTCTCCCAGCCCAGAGAGGCATGTGCCTTAAAATTCACAGTTATTCACCCGAACGTGGGATTTTGTTGAGGACGGTTTCTAAATTCAAGTTGGAACAGGGGGCACCGACGTGAGTGGTGTTTGTCCCCGAAAAAGCTCTCCCCTTTTCCGTAGCCCCGTTTAAAGTTTTGTTTGGGCTCCTGTTTAGCGGGGATGCGCGTGCGCGTGGCAACCTTGACACGCCCGTGTTCCCCTGGACCAGACCTTTCCAACGCCACCCGAGTCAAGGTGCTACGACGTCCCTAAGTGGGGATGCCTGTAGATGAGCACATTTTCCCAGCTTTGAATGTAAGTTTCCAGCATCATTGAAAATGTGGCCTCAAACGTGCAGTTTTGCGCCCGAACGTGGGATTTTGTTGAGGACGGTTTCTAAATTCAAGTTAGCATAAGGGGCACACGTGTGAGTTGTTATTTTCCCAGGATTGATGGTTTCCAATTCGGTAGCTCCGTTTAAAGTTTTGTTTGGGCTCCTGTTTAGCGGGGATG
>NC_090056.1:250000-252500 GCF_038355195.1 Osmerus mordax | reverse complement strand
AGCTTGAGAGGAAAAGGGGCTTAAAATTCACAGTTATTCGCCCGAACGTGGGATTTCGCTGGGGACGGTTTCTAAGTTCAAGTTGGGATGGGGGGCACCGAGGTGAGTGGTGGTTGTCCCCGAAAAAGCCCTCCCCTTTTCCGTAGCCCCGTTTAAAGTTTTGTTTGGGCTCCTGTTCAGCGGGGAAGCGCGTGCGCGTGGCAACCTTGACACGCCCGTGTTCCCCTGGACCAGACCTTTCTAACGCCGCCTGAGTTAAGGTGCTACGACGTCCCCAAGTGGGGATGCCTGTAAATGAACACCTTTTCCCAACTTTGAATGTAAGTTTCCAGTATCATTGAAAATGTGGCCTCAAACGTGCAGTTTTGCCCCCGAACGTGGGATTTGGCTGGGGACGGTTTCTAAATTCAAGTTGGGATGGGGGGCACCGAGGTGAGTGGTGGTTGTCCCCGAAAAAGCCCTCCCCTTTTCCGTAGCCCCGTTTAAAGTTTTGTTTGGGCTCCTGTTCAACGGGGATGCGCGTGCGCGTGGCAAACATGACACGCCCGTGTTCCCCTGGACCAGACCTTTCTAACGCCACCTGAGTTAAGGTGCTACGACGTCCCCAAGTGGGGATGCCTCTAAATGAAGCCAATTTCTCCTATTTGAATGCACTCTCCCAGCCCAGAGAGGCATGTGCCTTAAAATTCACAGTTATTCACCCGAACGTGGGATTTTGTTGAGGACGGTTTCTAAATTCAAGTTGGAACAGGGGGCACCGACGTGAGTGGTGTTTGTCCCCGAAAAAGCTCTCCCCTTTTCCGTAGCCCCGTTTAAAGTTTTGTTTGGGCTCCTGTTCAGCGGGGAAGCGCGTGCGCGTGGCAAACTTGACACCCCCGTGTTCCCCTGGTCCAGACCTTTCCAACGCCGCCTGAGTCAAGGTGCTACGACGTCCCCAAGTGGGGATGCCTGTAGATGAGCACATTTTCCCAACTTTGAATGTAAGTTTCCAGTATCATTGAAAATGTGGCCTCAAACGAGCAGTTTTGCCCCCGAACGTGGGATTTGGCTGGGGACGGTTTCTATATTCAAGTTGGGATGGGGGGCACCGAGGTGAGTGGTGGTTGTCCCCGAAAAAGCTCTCCCCTTTTCCGTAGCTCCGTTTAAAGTTTTGTTTTGGCTCCTGTTCAGCGGGGATGCGCGTGCGCGTGGCAACCTTGACACGCCCGTGTTCCCCTGGACCAGACCTTTCTAACGCCGCCTGAGTTAAGGTGCTACGACGTCCCTAAGTGGAGATGCCTGTAAATGAACACCTTTTCCCAACTTTGAATGTAAGTTTCCAGTATCATTGAAAATGTGGCCTCAAACGAGCAGTTTTGCCCCCGAACGTGGGATTTGGCTGGGGACTGTTTCTATATTCAAGTTGGGATGGGGGGCACCGAGGTGAGTGGTGGTTGTCCCCGAAAAAGCTCTCCCCTTTTCCGTAGCTCCGTTTAAAGTTTTGTTTTGGCTCCTGTTCAGCGGGGATGCGCGTGCGCGTGGCAAACATGACACGCCCGTGTTCCCCTGGTCCAGACCTTTCCAACGCCGCCTGAGTCAAGGTGCTACGACGTCCCCAAGTGGGGATGCCTGTAGATGAGCACATTTTCCCAACTTTGCACGTTTCCAGCTTGAGAGGAAAAGGGGCTTAAAATTCACAGTTATTCGCCCGAACGTGGGATTTCGCTGGGGACGGTTTCTAAGTTCAAGTTGGGATGGGGGGCACCGAGGTGAGTGGTGGTTGTCCCCGAAAAAGCTCTCCCCTTTTCCGTAGCTCCGTTTAAAGTTTTGTTTTGGCTCCTGTTCAACGGGGATGCGCGTGCGCGTGGCAAACATGACACGCCCGTGTTCCCCTGGACCAGACCTTTCTAACGCCACCTGAGTTAAGGTGCTACGACGTCCCCAAGTGGGGATGCCTCTAAATGAAGCCAATTTCTCCTATTTGAATGCACTCTCCCAGCCCAGAGAGGCATGTGCCTTAAAATTCACAGTTATTCACCCGAACGTGGGATTTTGTTGAGGACGGTTTCTAAATTCAAGTTGGAACAGGGGGCACCGACGTGAGTGGTGTTTGTCCCCGAAAAAGCTCTCCCCTTTTCCGTAGCCCCGTTTAAAGTTTTGTTTGGGCTCCTGTTTAGCGGGGATGCGCGTGCGCGTGGCAACCTTGACACGCCCGTGTTCCCCTGGACCAGACCTTTCCAACGCCACCCGAGTCAAGGTGCTACGACGTCCCTAAGTGGGGATGCCTGTAGATGAGCACATTTTCCCAGCTTTGAATGTAAGTTTCCAGCATCATTGAAAATGTGGCCTCAAACGTGCAGTTTTGCGCCCGAACGTGGGATTTTGTTGAGGACGGTTTCTAAATTCAAGTTAGCATAAGGGGCACACGTGTGAGTTGTTATTTTCCCAGGATTGATGGTTTCCAATTCGGTAGCTCCGTTTAAAGTTTTGTTTGGGCTCCTGTTTAGCGGGGATGCGCGTG
>NC_090056.1:235000-237500 GCF_038355195.1 Osmerus mordax | reverse complement strand
CCCAGAGAGGCATGTGCCTTAAAATTCACAGTTATTCACCCGAACGTGGGATTTTGTTGAGGACGGTTTCTAAATTCAAGTTGGAACAGGGGGCACCGACGTGAGTGGTGTTTGTCCCCGAAAAAGCTCTCCCCTTTTCCGTAGCCCCGTTTAAAGTTTTGTTTGGGCTCCTGTTCAGCGGGGAAGCGCGTGCGCGTGGCAAACTTGACACCCCCGTGTTCCCCTGGTCCAGACCTTTCCAACGCCGCCTGAGTCAAGGTGCTACGACGTCCCCAAGTGGGGATGCCTGTAGATGAGCACATTTTCCCAACTTTGAATGTAAGTTTCCAGTATCATTGAAAATGTGGCCTCAAACGAGCAGTTTTGCCCCCGAACGTGGGATTTGGCTGGGGACGGTTTCTATATTCAAGTTGGGATGGGGGGCACCGAGGTGAGTGGTGGTTGTCCCCGAAAAAGCTCTCCCCTTTTCCGTAGCTCCGTTTAAAGTTTTGTTTTGGCTCCTGTTCAGCGGGGATGCGCGTGCGCGTGGCAACCTTGACACGCCCGTGTTCCCCTGGACCAGACCTTTCTAACGCCGCCTGAGTTAAGGTGCTACGACGTCCCTAAGTGGAGATGCCTGTAAATGAACACCTTTTCCCAACTTTGAATGTAAGTTTCCAGTATCATTGAAAATGTGGCCTCAAACGAGCAGTTTTGCCCCCGAACGTGGGATTTGGCTGGGGACTGTTTCTATATTCAAGTTGGGATGGGGGGCACCGAGGTGAGTGGTGGTTGTCCCCGAAAAAGCTCTCCCCTTTTCCGTAGCTCCGTTTAAAGTTTTGTTTTGGCTCCTGTTCAGCGGGGATGCGCGTGCGCGTGGCAAACATGACACGCCCGTGTTCCCCTGGTCCAGACCTTTCCAACGCCGCCTGAGTCAAGGTGCTACGACGTCCCCAAGTGGGGATGCCTGTAGATGAGCACATTTTCCCAACTTTGCACGTTTCCAGCTTGAGAGGAAAAGGGGCTTAAAATTCACAGTTATTCGCCCGAACGTGGGATTTCGCTGGGGACGGTTTCTAAGTTCAAGTTGGGATGGGGGGCACCGAGGTGAGTGGTGGTTGTCCCCGAAAAAGCTCTCCCCTTTTCCGTAGCTCCGTTTAAAGTTTTGTTTTGGCTCCTGTTCAACGGGGATGCGCGTGCGCGTGGCAAACATGACACGCCCGTGTTCCCCTGGACCAGACCTTTCTAACGCCACCTGAGTTAAGGTGCTACGACGTCCCCAAGTGGGGATGCCTCTAAATGAAGCCAATTTCTCCTATTTGAATGCACTCTCCCAGCCCAGAGAGGCATGTGCCTTAAAATTCACAGTTATTCACCCGAACGTGGGATTTTGTTGAGGACGGTTTCTAAATTCAAGTTGGAACAGGGGGCACCGACGTGAGTGGTGTTTGTCCCCGAAAAAGCTCTCCCCTTTTCCGTAGCCCCGTTTAAAGTTTTGTTTGGGCTCCTGTTTAGCGGGGATGCGCGTGCGCGTGGCAACCTTGACACGCCCGTGTTCCCCTGGACCAGACCTTTCCAACGCCACCCGAGTCAAGGTGCTACGACGTCCCTAAGTGGGGATGCCTGTAGATGAGCACATTTTCCCAGCTTTGAATGTAAGTTTCCAGCATCATTGAAAATGTGGCCTCAAACGTGCAGTTTTGCGCCCGAACGTGGGATTTTGTTGAGGACGGTTTCTAAATTCAAGTTAGCATAAGGGGCACACGTGTGAGTTGTTATTTTCCCAGGATTGATGGTTTCCAATTCGGTAGCTCCGTTTAAAGTTTTGTTTGGGCTCCTGTTTAGCGGGGATGCGCGTGCGCGTGGCAACCTTGACACGCCCGTGTTCCCCTGGACCAGACCTTTCCAACGCCACCCGAGTCAAGGTGCTACGACGTCCCTAAGTGGGGATGCCTGTAGATGAGCACATTTTCCCAGCTTTGAATGTAAGTTTCCAGCATCATTGAAAATGTGGCCTCAAACGTGCAGTTTTGCGCCCGAACGTGGGATTTTGTTGAGGACGGTTTCTAAATTCAAGTTAGCATAAGGGGCACACGTGTGAGTTGTTATTTTCCCAGGATTGATGGTTTCCAATTCGGTAGCTCCGTTTAAAATTTTGTTTGGGCTCCTGTTTAGCGGGGATGCGCGTGCGCGTGGCAAACTTGACACGCCCGTGTTCCCCTGGACCAGACCTTTCCAACGCCACCCGAGTTAAGGTGCTACGACGTCCCTAAGTGGAGATGCCTCTAAATGAAGCCAATTTCTCCTATTTGAATGCACTCTCCCAGCCCAGAGAGGCATGTGCCTTAAAATTCACAGTTATTCACCCGAACGTGGGATTTTGTTGAGGACGGTTTCTAAATTCAAGTTAGAATAAGGGGCACACGTGTGAGTTGTTATTTTCCCAGGATTGATGATTTCCAATTCGGTAGCTCCGTTTAAAGTTTTGTTTCGCTTCCCGTTTTCGTTGCGTAGCTCTGAT
>NC_090056.1:220000-225000 GCF_038355195.1 Osmerus mordax | reverse complement strand
ATTTCGGTGTGCGCGTTTGAAAATTTGTTTCGCTCGCAGCGTCGCGGAGATGCGCGTGCGCGTGGCAACCTTGACACCCCCGTGTTCCCCTGGACCAGACCTTTCCAACGCCGCCTGAGTTAAGGTGCTACGACGTCCCTAAGTGGAGATGCCTCTAAATGAACACCTTTTCCCAACTTTGCACGTTTCCAGCTTGAGAGGAAAAGGGGCTTAAAATTCACAGTTATTCGCCCGAACGTGGGATTTGGCTGGGGACGGTTTCTAAATTCAAGTTGGGATGGGGGGCACCGAGGTGAGTGGTGGTTGTCCCCGAAAAAGCCCTCCCCTTTTCCGTAGCCCCGTTTAAAGTTTTGTTTGGGCTCCTGTTCAGCGGGGAAGCGCGTGCGCGTGGCAAACTTGACACCCCCGTGTTCCCCTGGTCCAGACCTTTCCAACGCCGCCTGAGTCAAGGTGCTACGACGTCCCCAAGTGGGGATGCCTGTAGATGAGCACATTTTCCCAACTTTGAATGTAAGTTTCCAGTATCATTGAAAATGTGGCCTCAAACGAGCAGTTTTGCCCCCGAACGTGGGATTTGGCTGGGGACGGTTTCTATATTCAAGTTGGGATGGGGGGCACCGAGGTGAGTGGTGGTTGTCCCCGAAAAAGCCCTCCCCTTTTCCGTAGCCCCGTTTAAAGTTTTGTTTGGGCTCCTGTTCAGCGGGGATGCGCGTGCGCGTGGCAACCTTGACACGCCCGTGTTCCCCTGGACCAGACCTTTCTAACGCCGCCTGAGTTAAGGTGCTACGACGTCCCTAAGTGGAGATGCCTGTAAATGAACACCTTTTCCCAACTTTGCACGTTTCCAGCTTGAGAGGAAAAGGGGCTTAAAATTCACAGTTATTCGCCCGAACGTGGGATTTCGCTGGGGACGGTTTCTAAGTTCAAGTTGGGATGGGGGGCACCGAGGTGAGTGGTGGTTGTCCCCGAAAAAGCCCTCCCCTTTTCCGTAGCCCCGTTTAAAGTTTTGTTTGGGCTCCTGTTCAGCGGGGAAGCGCGTGCGCGTGGCAACCTTGACACGCCCGTGTTCCCCTGGACCAGACCTTTCTAACGCCGCCTGAGTTAAGGTGCTACGACGTCCCCAAGTGGGGATGCCTGTAAATGAACACCTTTTCCCAACTTTGAATGTAAGTTTCCAGTATCATTGAAAATGTGGCCTCAAACGTGCAGTTTTGCCCCCGAACGTGGGATTTGGCTGGGGACGGTTTCTAAATTCAAGTTGGGATGGGGGGCACCGAGGTGAGTGGTGGTTGTCCCCGAAAAAGCCCTCCCCTTTTCCGTAGCCCCGTTTAAAGTTTTGTTTGGGCTCCTGTTCAACGGGGATGCGCGTGCGCGTGGCAAACATGACACGCCCGTGTTCCCCTGGACCAGACCTTTCTAACGCCACCTGAGTTAAGGTGCTACGACGTCCCCAAGTGGGGATGCCTCTAAATGAAGCCAATTTCTCCTATTTGAATGCACTCTCCCAGCCCAGAGAGGCATGTGCCTTAAAATTCACAGTTATTCACCCGAACGTGGGATTTTGTTGAGGACGGTTTCTAAATTCAAGTTGGAACAGGGGGCACCGACGTGAGTGGTGTTTGTCCCCGAAAAAGCTCTCCCCTTTTCCGTAGCCCCGTTTAAAGTTTTGTTTGGGCTCCTGTTCAGCGGGGAAGCGCGTGCGCGTGGCAAACTTGACACCCCCGTGTTCCCCTGGTCCAGACCTTTCCAACGCCGCCTGAGTCAAGGTGCTACGACGTCCCCAAGTGGGGATGCCTGTAGATGAGCACATTTTCCCAACTTTGAATGTAAGTTTCCAGTATCATTGAAAATGTGGCCTCAAACGAGCAGTTTTGCCCCCGAACGTGGGATTTGGCTGGGGACGGTTTCTATATTCAAGTTGGGATGGGGGGCACCGAGGTGAGTGGTGGTTGTCCCCGAAAAAGCTCTCCCCTTTTCCGTAGCTCCGTTTAAAGTTTTGTTTTGGCTCCTGTTCAGCGGGGATGCGCGTGCGCGTGGCAACCTTGACACGCCCGTGTTCCCCTGGACCAGACCTTTCTAACGCCGCCTGAGTTAAGGTGCTACGACGTCCCTAAGTGGAGATGCCTGTAAATGAACACCTTTTCCCAACTTTGAATGTAAGTTTCCAGTATCATTGAAAATGTGGCCTCAAACGAGCAGTTTTGCCCCCGAACGTGGGATTTGGCTGGGGACTGTTTCTATATTCAAGTTGGGATGGGGGGCACCGAGGTGAGTGGTGGTTGTCCCCGAAAAAGCTCTCCCCTTTTCCGTAGCTCCGTTTAAAGTTTTGTTTTGGCTCCTGTTCAGCGGGGATGCGCGTGCGCGTGGCAAACATGACACGCCCGTGTTCCCCTGGTCCAGACCTTTCCAACGCCGCCTGAGTCAAGGTGCTACGACGTCCCCAAGTGGGGATGCCTGTAGATGAGCACATTTTCCCAACTTTGCACGTTTCCAGCTTGAGAGGAAAAGGGGCTTAAAATTCACAGTTATTCGCCCGAACGTGGGATTTCGCTGGGGACGGTTTCTAAGTTCAAGTTGGGATGGGGGGCACCGAGGTGAGTGGTGGTTGTCCCCGAAAAAGCTCTCCCCTTTTCCGTAGCTCCGTTTAAAGTTTTGTTTTGGCTCCTGTTCAACGGGGATGCGCGTGCGCGTGGCAAACATGACACGCCCGTGTTCCCCTGGACCAGACCTTTCTAACGCCACCTGAGTTAAGGTGCTACGACGTCCCCAAGTGGGGATGCCTCTAAATGAAGCCAATTTCTCCTATTTGAATGCACTCTCCCAGCCCAGAGAGGCATGTGCCTTAAAATTCACAGTTATTCACCCGAACGTGGGATTTTGTTGAGGACGGTTTCTAAATTCAAGTTGGAACAGGGGGCACCGACGTGAGTGGTGTTTGTCCCCGAAAAAGCTCTCCCCTTTTCCGTAGCCCCGTTTAAAGTTTTGTTTGGGCTCCTGTTTAGCGGGGATGCGCGTGCGCGTGGCAACCTTGACACGCCCGTGTTCCCCTGGACCAGACCTTTCCAACGCCACCCGAGTCAAGGTGCTACGACGTCCCTAAGTGGGGATGCCTGTAGATGAGCACATTTTCCCAGCTTTGAATGTAAGTTTCCAGCATCATTGAAAATGTGGCCTCAAACGTGCAGTTTTGCGCCCGAACGTGGGATTTTGTTGAGGACGGTTTCTAAATTCAAGTTAGCATAAGGGGCACACGTGTGAGTTGTTATTTTCCCAGGATTGATGGTTTCCAATTCGGTAGCTCCGTTTAAAGTTTTGTTTGGGCTCCTGTTTAGCGGGGATGCGCGTGCGCGTGGCAACCTTGACACGCCCGTGTTCCCCTGGACCAGACCTTTCCAACGCCACCCGAGTCAAGGTGCTACGACGTCCCTAAGTGGGGATGCCTGTAGATGAGCACATTTTCCCAGCTTTGAATGTAAGTTTCCAGCATCATTGAAAATGTGGCCTCAAACGTGCAGTTTTGCGCCCGAACGTGGGATTTTGTTGAGGACGGTTTCTAAATTCAAGTTAGCATAAGGGGCACACGTGTGAGTTGTTATTTTCCCAGGATTGATGGTTTCCAATTCGGTAGCTCCGTTTAAAATTTTGTTTGGGCTCCTGTTTAGCGGGGATGCGCGTGCGCGTGGCAAACTTGACACGCCCGTGTTCCCCTGGACCAGACCTTTCCAACGCCACCCGAGTTAAGGTGCTACGACGTCCCTAAGTGGAGATGCCTCTAAATGAAGCCAATTTCTCCTATTTGAATGCACTCTCCCAGCCCAGAGAGGCATGTGCCTTAAAATTCACAGTTATTCACCCGAACGTGGGATTTTGTTGAGGACGGTTTCTAAATTCAAGTTAGAATAAGGGGCACACGTGTGAGTTGTTATTTTCCCAGGATTGATGATTTCCAATTCGGTAGCTCCGTTTAAAGTTTTGTTTCGCTTCCCGTTTTCGTTGCGTAGCTCTGATTTGGCTGGGGATAGTTTTATACACTGCTTTAGAGTAAGACACATACGTGCGAGTTGTTTTCACATTGGAATTGACGATAGCCATTTCGGTGTTGACGTTTAACGTTTTCTTTCGCTTCCCGTTTCCGTTTTATCCAACCGATTTCGCTGGGGACAGTTTTGTTATTTAAGTTGGACTGAGACGCAGCGACGTGCGTTGAAATTTCCGCCCTATCTGCGACGGTTCACGGTTGTAGCTCCGATTGAAGTTTTCTTTTGCTTCCCGTTTCGCGCACGCGCACGTGCGCGTTATTAGTCCCGGTTTACCGTGTGCCCCCGGTTAATACCTTTCGAATGAGCCTATTTTGATCAAAATCCGTTGGGCGGAACCGAAAATGAGCTCGAAAAACGGTTTTCCCAGCTTCGCAGTGCATTTCCCAGCTTCTGACTTACAAGCGTAACATTGTCGCGGCCCCCAGTCCACCAGACAGCTACCATAGAGTATATAAGTCATCCTGGGAAAATGAATGGAAGTCAATGGCAGTATGACTTTACAGTGGTTTTGCCCATACTACACATATGGTGTATACATGGACCATGCACCATATGTGTCTCCCGCACACGGGTGAAAATGTATCCGCCTGAGAGGCACTCGGGGCGGGCACCCGATGGGGCATGAGACCCCCCCACCCCTGGTGGTCAAAAAAAAGTTAAAGTTTTTTTTTCCTTTCCTCCAGGCGCCTACTTGGCTCTGGGGCGCCCCAGAATCATGCCCCCCGACCCCGGCACTACCCGGGGGGCCGATGGGGGCCCTTTTTTTGAAATTTTTTTTTTCTCCATATTTGAAGCCCCGGCACAGGCTAGACCCATACCCCGACCCCGGGCACCCGCGAGCGGCCGGTAGGTGGCGTGTTTTGGGTCATTTTTTTTTTCTTGGCCGTTTTGAAGCCCCAGCGAGCCCCTGAGCCATACCCCGACCACGGCACTTCCCGGGCGGCCCCCCGTATACCGAAA
>NC_090056.1:207500-210000 GCF_038355195.1 Osmerus mordax | reverse complement strand
CCCCGTTTAAAGTTTTGTTTGGGCTCCTGTTCAGCGGGGAAGCGCGTGCGCGTGGCAACCTTGACACGCCCGTGTTCCCCTGGACCAGACCTTTCTAACGCCGCCTGAGTTAAGGTGCTACGACGTCCCCAAGTGGGGATGCCTGTAAATGAACACCTTTTCCCAACTTTGAATGTAAGTTTCCAGTATCATTGAAAATGTGGCCTCAAACGTGCAGTTTTGCCCCCGAACGTGGGATTTGGCTGGGGACGGTTTCTAAATTCAAGTTGGGATGGGGGGCACCGAGGTGAGTGGTGGTTGTCCCCGAAAAAGCCCTCCCCTTTTCCGTAGCCCCGTTTAAAGTTTTGTTTGGGCTCCTGTTCAACGGGGATGCGCGTGCGCGTGGCAAACATGACACGCCCGTGTTCCCCTGGACCAGACCTTTCTAACGCCACCTGAGTTAAGGTGCTACGACGTCCCCAAGTGGGGATGCCTCTAAATGAAGCCAATTTCTCCTATTTGAATGCACTCTCCCAGCCCAGAGAGGCATGTGCCTTAAAATTCACAGTTATTCACCCGAACGTGGGATTTTGTTGAGGACGGTTTCTAAATTCAAGTTGGAACAGGGGGCACCGACGTGAGTGGTGTTTGTCCCCGAAAAAGCTCTCCCCTTTTCCGTAGCCCCGTTTAAAGTTTTGTTTGGGCTCCTGTTCAGCGGGGAAGCGCGTGCGCGTGGCAAACTTGACACCCCCGTGTTCCCCTGGTCCAGACCTTTCCAACGCCGCCTGAGTCAAGGTGCTACGACGTCCCCAAGTGGGGATGCCTGTAGATGAGCACATTTTCCCAACTTTGAATGTAAGTTTCCAGTATCATTGAAAATGTGGCCTCAAACGAGCAGTTTTGCCCCCGAACGTGGGATTTGGCTGGGGACGGTTTCTATATTCAAGTTGGGATGGGGGGCACCGAGGTGAGTGGTGGTTGTCCCCGAAAAAGCTCTCCCCTTTTCCGTAGCTCCGTTTAAAGTTTTGTTTTGGCTCCTGTTCAGCGGGGATGCGCGTGCGCGTGGCAACCTTGACACGCCCGTGTTCCCCTGGACCAGACCTTTCTAACGCCGCCTGAGTTAAGGTGCTACGACGTCCCTAAGTGGAGATGCCTGTAAATGAACACCTTTTCCCAACTTTGAATGTAAGTTTCCAGTATCATTGAAAATGTGGCCTCAAACGAGCAGTTTTGCCCCCGAACGTGGGATTTGGCTGGGGACTGTTTCTATATTCAAGTTGGGATGGGGGGCACCGAGGTGAGTGGTGGTTGTCCCCGAAAAAGCTCTCCCCTTTTCCGTAGCTCCGTTTAAAGTTTTGTTTTGGCTCCTGTTCAGCGGGGATGCGCGTGCGCGTGGCAAACATGACACGCCCGTGTTCCCCTGGTCCAGACCTTTCCAACGCCGCCTGAGTCAAGGTGCTACGACGTCCCCAAGTGGGGATGCCTGTAGATGAGCACATTTTCCCAACTTTGCACGTTTCCAGCTTGAGAGGAAAAGGGGCTTAAAATTCACAGTTATTCGCCCGAACGTGGGATTTCGCTGGGGACGGTTTCTAAGTTCAAGTTGGGATGGGGGGCACCGAGGTGAGTGGTGGTTGTCCCCGAAAAAGCTCTCCCCTTTTCCGTAGCTCCGTTTAAAGTTTTGTTTTGGCTCCTGTTCAACGGGGATGCGCGTGCGCGTGGCAAACATGACACGCCCGTGTTCCCCTGGACCAGACCTTTCTAACGCCACCTGAGTTAAGGTGCTACGACGTCCCCAAGTGGGGATGCCTCTAAATGAAGCCAATTTCTCCTATTTGAATGCACTCTCCCAGCCCAGAGAGGCATGTGCCTTAAAATTCACAGTTATTCACCCGAACGTGGGATTTTGTTGAGGACGGTTTCTAAATTCAAGTTGGAACAGGGGGCACCGACGTGAGTGGTGTTTGTCCCCGAAAAAGCTCTCCCCTTTTCCGTAGCCCCGTTTAAAGTTTTGTTTGGGCTCCTGTTTAGCGGGGATGCGCGTGCGCGTGGCAACCTTGACACGCCCGTGTTCCCCTGGACCAGACGTTTCCAACGCCACCCGAGTCAAGGTGCTACGACGTCCCTAAGTGGGGATGCCTGTAGATGAGCACATTTTCCCAGCTTTGAATGTAAGTTTCCAGCATCATTGAAAATGTGGCCTCAAACGTGCAGTTTTGCGCCCGAACGTGGGATTTTGTTGAGGACGGTTTCTAAATTCAAGTTAGCATAAGGGGCACACGTGTGAGTTGTTATTTTCCCAGGATTGATGGTTTCCAATTCGGTAGCTCCGTTTAAAGTTTTGTTTGGGCTCCTGTTTAGCGGGGATGCGCGTGCGCGTGGCAACCTTGACACGCCCGTGTTCCCCTGGACCAGACCTTTCCAACGCCACCCGAGTCAAGGTGCTACGACGTCCCTAAGTGGGGATGCCTGTAGATGAGCACATTTTCCCAGCTTTGAATGTAAGTTTCCAGCATCATTG
>NC_090056.1:192500-197500 GCF_038355195.1 Osmerus mordax | reverse complement strand
GAGAGAGTAGTGTTGTTCCCCGGGGCTCCCAACTTTTGCAGTGTGAGAGTGTGTTTGACTTGTATTTTGTGGGTGTCAAATGCACCGTTTGGCGCCCGAACGTGTGATTTGGCTGGGGATGGTTTTGTTCTTCAAGTGAGGGCAAGGGGCAGCGGTGTGTGTGGTTATTTTCCCCGAAAAAAGTGTCCCCATTTCGGTGTGCGCGTTTGAAAATTTGTTTCGCTCGCAGCGTCGCGGAAATGCGCGTGCGCGTGGCAACCTTGACACCCCCGTGTTCCCCTGGACCAGACCTTTCCAACGCCGCCTGAGTTAAGGTGCTACGACGTCCCTAAGTGGAGATGCCTCTAAATGAACACCTTTTCCCAACTTTGCACGTTTCCAGCTTGAGAGGAAAAGGGGCTTACAATTCACAGTTATTCGCCCGAACGTGGGATTTGGCTGGGGACGGTTTCTATATTCAAGTTGGGATGGGGGGCACCGAGGTGAGTGGTGTTTGTCCCCGAAAAAAGTGTCCCCATTTCGGTGTGCGCGTTTGAAAATTTGTTTCGCTCGCAGCGTCGCGGAGATGCGCGTGCGCGTGGCAACCTTGACACCCCCGTGTTCCCCTGGACCAGACCTTTCCAACGCCGCCTGAGTTAAGGTGCTACGACGTCCCTAAGTGGAGATGCCTCTAAATGAACACCTTTTCCCAACTTTGCACGTTTCCAGCTTGAGAGGAAAAGGGGCTTAAAATTCACAGTTATTCGCCCGAACGTGGGATTTGGCTGGGGACGGTTTCTAAATTCAAGTTGGGATGGGGGGCACCGAGGTGAGTGGTGGTTGTCCCCGAAAAAGCCCTCCCCTTTTCCGTAGCCCCGTTTAAAGTTTTGTTTGGGCTCCTGTTCAGCGGGGAAGCGCGTGCGCGTGGCAAACTTGACACCCCCGTGTTCCCCTGGTCCAGACCTTTCCAACGCCGCCTGAGTCAAGGTGCTACGACGTCCCCAAGTGGGGATGCCTGTAGATGAGCACATTTTCCCAACTTTGAATGTAAGTTTCCAGTATCATTGAAAATGTGGCCTCAAACGAGCAGTTTTGCCCCCGAACGTGGGATTTGGCTGGGGACGGTTTCTATATTCAAGTTGGGATGGGGGGCACCGAGGTGAGTGGTGGTTGTCCCCGAAAAAGCCCTCCCCTTTTCCGTAGCCCCGTTTAAAGTTTTGTTTGGGCTCCTGTTCAGCGGGGATGCGCGTGCGCGTGGCAACCTTGACACGCCCGTGTTCCCCTGGACCAGACCTTTCTAACGCCGCCTGAGTTAAGGTGCTACGACGTCCCTAAGTGGAGATGCCTGTAAATGAACACCTTTTCCCAACTTTGCACGTTTCCAGCTTGAGAGGAAAAGGGGCTTAAAATTCACAGTTATTCGCCCGAACGTGGGATTTCGCTGGGGACGGTTTCTAAGTTCAAGTTGGGATGGGGGGCACCGAGGTGAGTGGTGGTTGTCCCCGAAAAAGCCCTCCCCTTTTCCGTAGCCCCGTTTAAAGTTTTGTTTGGGCTCCTGTTCAGCGGGGAAGCGCGTGCGCGTGGCAACCTTGACACGCCCGTGTTCCCCTGGACCAGACCTTTCTAACGCCGCCTGAGTTAAGGTGCTACGACGTCCCCAAGTGGGGATGCCTGTAAATGAACACCTTTTCCCAACTTTGAATGTAAGTTTCCAGTATCATTGAAAATGTGGCCTCAAACGTGCAGTTTTGCCCCCGAACGTGGGATTTGGCTGGGGACGGTTTCTAAATTCAAGTTGGGATGGGGGGCACCGAGGTGAGTGGTGGTTGTCCCCGAAAAAGCCCTCCCCTTTTCCGTAGCCCCGTTTAAAGTTTTGTTTGGGCTCCTGTTCAACGGGGATGCGCGTGCGCGTGGCAAACATGACACGCCCGTGTTCCCCTGGACCAGACCTTTCTAACGCCACCTGAGTTAAGGTGCTACGACGTCCCCAAGTGGGGATGCCTCTAAATGAAGCCAATTTCTCCTATTTGAATGCACTCTCCCAGCCCAGAGAGGCATGTGCCTTAAAATTCACAGTTATTCACCCGAACGTGGGATTTTGTTGAGGACGGTTTCTAAATTCAAGTTGGAACAGGGGGCACCGACGTGAGTGGTGTTTGTCCCCGAAAAAGCTCTCCCCTTTTCCGTAGCCCCGTTTAAAGTTTTGTTTGGGCTCCTGTTCAGCGGGGAAGCGCGTGCGCGTGGCAAACTTGACACCCCCGTGTTCCCCTGGTCCAGACCTTTCCAACGCCGCCTGAGTCAAGGTGCTACGACGTCCCCAAGTGGGGATGCCTGTAGATGAGCACATTTTCCCAACTTTGAATGTAAGTTTCCAGTATCATTGAAAATGTGGCCTCAAACGAGCAGTTTTGCCCCCGAACGTGGGATTTGGCTGGGGACGGTTTCTATATTCAAGTTGGGATGGGGGGCACCGAGGTGAGTGGTGGTTGTCCCCGAAAAAGCTCTCCCCTTTTCCGTAGCTCCGTTTAAAGTTTTGTTTTGGCTCCTGTTCAGCGGGGATGCGCGTGCGCGTGGCAACCTTGACACGCCCGTGTTCCCCTGGACCAGACCTTTCTAACGCCGCCTGAGTTAAGGTGCTACGACGTCCCTAAGTGGAGATGCCTGTAAATGAACACCTTTTCCCAACTTTGAATGTAAGTTTCCAGTATCATTGAAAATGTGGCCTCAAACGAGCAGTTTTGCCCCCGAACGTGGGATTTGGCTGGGGACTGTTTCTATATTCAAGTTGGGATGGGGGGCACCGAGGTGAGTGGTGGTTGTCCCCGAAAAAGCTCTCCCCTTTTCCGTAGCTCCGTTTAAAGTTTTGTTTTGGCTCCTGTTCAGCGGGGATGCGCGTGCGCGTGGCAAACATGACACGCCCGTGTTCCCCTGGTCCAGACCTTTCCAACGCCGCCTGAGTCAAGGTGCTACGACGTCCCCAAGTGGGGATGCCTGTAGATGAGCACATTTTCCCAACTTTGCACGTTTCCAGCTTGAGAGGAAAAGGGGCTTAAAATTCACAGTTATTCGCCCGAACGTGGGATTTCGCTGGGGACGGTTTCTAAGTTCAAGTTGGGATGGGGGGCACCGAGGTGAGTGGTGGTTGTCCCCGAAAAAGCTCTCCCCTTTTCCGTAGCTCCGTTTAAAGTTTTGTTTTGGCTCCTGTTCAACGGGGATGCGCGTGCGCGTGGCAAACATGACACGCCCGTGTTCCCCTGGACCAGACCTTTCTAACGCCACCTGAGTTAAGGTGCTACGACGTCCCCAAGTGGGGATGCCTCTAAATGAAGCCAATTTCTCCTATTTGAATGCACTCTCCCAGCCCAGAGAGGCATGTGCCTTAAAATTCACAGTTATTCACCCGAACGTGGGATTTTGTTGAGGACGGTTTCTAAATTCAAGTTGGAACAGGGGGCACCGACGTGAGTGGTGTTTGTCCCCGAAAAAGCTCTCCCCTTTTCCGTAGCCCCGTTTAAAGTTTTGTTTGGGCTCCTGTTTAGCGGGGATGCGCGTGCGCGTGGCAACCTTGACACGCCCGTGTTCCCCTGGACCAGACGTTTCCAACGCCACCCGAGTCAAGGTGCTACGACGTCCCTAAGTGGGGATGCCTGTAGATGAGCACATTTTCCCAGCTTTGAATGTAAGTTTCCAGCATCATTGAAAATGTGGCCTCAAACGTGCAGTTTTGCGCCCGAACGTGGGATTTTGTTGAGGACGGTTTCTAAATTCAAGTTAGCATAAGGGGCACACGTGTGAGTTGTTATTTTCCCAGGATTGATGGTTTCCAATTCGGTAGCTCCGTTTAAAGTTTTGTTTGGGCTCCTGTTTAGCGGGGATGCGCGTGCGCGTGGCAACCTTGACACGCCCGTGTTCCCCTGGACCAGACCTTTCCAACGCCACCCGAGTCAAGGTGCTACGACGTCCCTAAGTGGGGATGCCTGTAGATGAGCACATTTTCCCAGCTTTGAATGTAAGTTTCCAGCATCATTGAAAATGTGGCCTCAAACGTGCAGTTTTGCGCCCGAACGTGGGATTTTGTTGAGGACGGTTTCTAAATTCAAGTTAGCATAAGGGGCACACGTGTGAGTTGTTATTTTCCCAGGATTGATGGTTTCCAATTCGGTAGCTCCGTTTAAAATTTTGTTTGGGCTCCTGTTTAGCGGGGATGCGCGTGCGCGTGGCAAACTTGACACGCCCGTGTTCCCCTGGACCAGACCTTTCCAACGCCACCCGAGTTAAGGTGCTACGACGTCCCTAAGTGGAGATGCCTCTAAATGAAGCCAATTTCTCCTATTTGAATGCACTCTCCCAGCCCAGAGAGGCATGTGCCTTAAAATTCACAGTTATTCACCCGAACGTGGGATTTTGTTGAGGACGGTTTCTAAATTCAAGTTAGAATAAGGGGCACACGTGTGAGTTGTTATTTTCCCAGGATTGATGATTTCCAATTCGGTAGCTCCGTTTAAAGTTTTGTTTCGCTTCCCGTTTTCGTTGCGTAGCTCTGATTTGGCTGGGGATAGTTTTATACACTGCTTTAGAGTAAGACACATACGTGCGAGTTGTTTTCACATTGGAATTGACGATAGCCATTTCGGTGTTGACGTTTAACGTTTTCTTTCGCTTCCCGTTTCCGTTTTATCCAACCGATTTCGCTGGGGACAGTTTTGTTATTTAAGTTGGACTGAGACGCAGCGACGTGCGTTGAAATTTCCGCCCTATCTGCGACGGTTCACGGTTGTAGCTCCGATTGAAGTTTTCTTTTGCTTCCCGTTTCGCGCACGCGCACGTGCGCGTTATTAGTCCCGGTTTACCGTGTGCCCCCGGTTAATACCTTTCGAATGAGCCTATTTTGATCAAAATCCGTTGGGCGGAACCGAAAATGAGCTCGAAAAACGGTTTTCCCAGCTTCGCAGTGCATTTCCCAGCTTCTGACTTACAAGCGTAACATTGTCGCGGCCCCCAGTCCACCAGACAGCTACCAT
>NC_090056.1:180000-182500 GCF_038355195.1 Osmerus mordax | reverse complement strand
GCCTGTAGATGAGCACATTTTCCCAACTTTGAATGTAAGTTTCCAGTATCATTGAAAATGTGGCCTCAAACGAGCAGTTTTGCCCCCGAACGTGGGATTTGGCTGGGGACGGTTTCTATATTCAAGTTGGGATGGGGGGCACCGAGGTGAGTGGTGGTTGTCCCCGAAAAAGCCCTCCCCTTTTCCGTAGCCCCGTTTAAAGTTTTGTTTGGGCTCCTGTTCAGCGGGGATGCGCGTGCGCGTGGCAACCTTGACACGCCCGTGTTCCCCTGGACCAGACCTTTCTAACGCCGCCTGAGTTAAGGTGCTACGACGTCCCTAAGTGGAGATGCCTGTAAATGAACACCTTTTCCCAACTTTGCACGTTTCCAGCTTGAGAGGAAAAGGGGCTTAAAATTCACAGTTATTCGCCCGAACGTGGGATTTCGCTGGGGACGGTTTCTAAGTTCAAGTTGGGATGGGGGGCACCGAGGTGAGTGGTGGTTGTCCCCGAAAAAGCCCTCCCCTTTTCCGTAGCCCCGTTTAAAGTTTTGTTTGGGCTCCTGTTCAGCGGGGAAGCGCGTGCGCGTGGCAACCTTGACACGCCCGTGTTCCCCTGGACCAGACCTTTCTAACGCCGCCTGAGTTAAGGTGCTACGACGTCCCCAAGTGGGGATGCCTGTAAATGAACACCTTTTCCCAACTTTGAATGTAAGTTTCCAGTATCATTGAAAATGTGGCCTCAAACGTGCAGTTTTGCCCCCGAACGTGGGATTTGGCTGGGGACGGTTTCTAAATTCAAGTTGGGATGGGGGGCACCGAGGTGAGTGGTGGTTGTCCCCGAAAAAGCCCTCCCCTTTTCCGTAGCCCCGTTTAAAGTTTTGTTTGGGCTCCTGTTCAACGGGGATGCGCGTGCGCGTGGCAAACATGACACGCCCGTGTTCCCCTGGACCAGACCTTTCTAACGCCACCTGAGTTAAGGTGCTACGACGTCCCCAAGTGGGGATGCCTCTAAATGAAGCCAATTTCTCCTATTTGAATGCACTCTCCCAGCCCAGAGAGGCATGTGCCTTAAAATTCACAGTTATTCACCCGAACGTGGGATTTTGTTGAGGACGGTTTCTAAATTCAAGTTGGAACAGGGGGCACCGACGTGAGTGGTGTTTGTCCCCGAAAAAGCTCTCCCCTTTTCCGTAGCCCCGTTTAAAGTTTTGTTTGGGCTCCTGTTCAGCGGGGAAGCGCGTGCGCGTGGCAAACTTGACACCCCCGTGTTCCCCTGGTCCAGACCTTTCCAACGCCGCCTGAGTCAAGGTGCTACGACGTCCCCAAGTGGGGATGCCTGTAGATGAGCACATTTTCCCAACTTTGAATGTAAGTTTCCAGTATCATTGAAAATGTGGCCTCAAACGAGCAGTTTTGCCCCCGAACGTGGGATTTGGCTGGGGACGGTTTCTATATTCAAGTTGGGATGGGGGGCACCGAGGTGAGTGGTGGTTGTCCCCGAAAAAGCTCTCCCCTTTTCCGTAGCTCCGTTTAAAGTTTTGTTTTGGCTCCTGTTCAGCGGGGATGCGCGTGCGCGTGGCAACCTTGACACGCCCGTGTTCCCCTGGACCAGACCTTTCTAACGCCGCCTGAGTTAAGGTGCTACGACGTCCCTAAGTGGAGATGCCTGTAAATGAACACCTTTTCCCAACTTTGAATGTAAGTTTCCAGTATCATTGAAAATGTGGCCTCAAACGAGCAGTTTTGCCCCCGAACGTGGGATTTGGCTGGGGACTGTTTCTATATTCAAGTTGGGATGGGGGGCACCGAGGTGAGTGGTGGTTGTCCCCGAAAAAGCTCTCCCCTTTTCCGTAGCTCCGTTTAAAGTTTTGTTTTGGCTCCTGTTCAGCGGGGATGCGCGTGCGCGTGGCAAACATGACACGCCCGTGTTCCCCTGGTCCAGACCTTTCCAACGCCGCCTGAGTCAAGGTGCTACGACGTCCCCAAGTGGGGATGCCTGTAGATGAGCACATTTTCCCAACTTTGCACGTTTCCAGCTTGAGAGGAAAAGGGGCTTAAAATTCACAGTTATTCGCCCGAACGTGGGATTTCGCTGGGGACGGTTTCTAAGTTCAAGTTGGGATGGGGGGCACCGAGGTGAGTGGTGGTTGTCCCCGAAAAAGCTCTCCCCTTTTCCGTAGCTCCGTTTAAAGTTTTGTTTTGGCTCCTGTTCAACGGGGATGCGCGTGCGCGTGGCAAACATGACACGCCCGTGTTCCCCTGGACCAGACCTTTCTAACGCCACCTGAGTTAAGGTGCTACGACGTCCCCAAGTGGGGATGCCTCTAAATGAAGCCAATTTCTCCTATTTGAATGCACTCTCCCAGCCCAGAGAGGCATGTGCCTTAAAATTCACAGTTATTCACCCGAACGTGGGATTTTGTTGAGGACGGTTTCTAAATTCAAGTTGGAACAGGGGGCACCGACGTGAGTGGTGTTTGTCCCCGAAAAAGCTCTCCCCTTTTCCGTAGCCCCGTTT
>NC_090056.1:162500-167500 GCF_038355195.1 Osmerus mordax | reverse complement strand
GAGGGTGCCCAGGGGCACGGGCACTGTAGACGGGGGACGCCCAGGGGCACGGGCACCCAAAGCAGGGGATGCCCAGGGGCACGTACTTCTTAAAGTGGGGTTATTTTGGTTTTAACACAGGGGGGGTGCTTAAGAGTGGGTGAACAGGGCCCCACGGTGATCAGGTGGTGCAGGGGGGGTCCTCCCCGGAGGTGTGCTGGCCGCCCTGGGGGCTCTGTTCCCCGGGGAGGCCGAGAGAGTAGTGTTGTTCCCCGGGGCTCCCAACTTTTGCAGTGTGAGAGTGTGTTTGACTTGTATTTTGTGGGTGTCAAATGCACCGTTTGGCGCCCGAACGTGTGATTTGGCTGGGGATGGTTTTGTTCTTCAAGTGAGGGCAAGGGGCAGCGGTGTGTGTGGTTATTTTCCCCGAAAAAAGTGTCCCCATTTCGGTGTGCGCGTTTGAAAATTTGTTTCGCTCGCAGCGTCGCGGAAATGCGCGTGCGCGTGGCAACCTTGACACCCCCGTGTTCCCCTGGACCAGACCTTTCCAACGCCGCCTGAGTTAAGGTGCTACGACGTCCCTAAGTGGAGATGCCTCTAAATGAACACCTTTTCCCAACTTTGCACGTTTCCAGCTTGAGAGGAAAAGGGGCTTACAATTCACAGTTATTCGCCCGAACGTGGGATTTGGCTGGGGACGGTTTCTATATTCAAGTTGGGATGGGGGGCACCGAGGTGAGTGGTGTTTGTCCCCGAAAAAAGTGTCCCCATTTCGGTGTGCGCGTTTGAAAATTTGTTTCGCTCGCAGCGTCGCGGAGATGCGCGTGCGCGTGGCAACCTTGACACCCCCGTGTTCCCCTGGACCAGACCTTTCCAACGCCGCCTGAGTTAAGGTGCTACGACGTCCCTAAGTGGAGATGCCTCTAAATGAACACCTTTTCCCAACTTTGCACGTTTCCAGCTTGAGAGGAAAAGGGGCTTAAAATTCACAGTTATTCGCCCGAACGTGGGATTTGGCTGGGGACGGTTTCTAAATTCAAGTTGGGATGGGGGGCACCGAGGTGAGTGGTGGTTGTCCCCGAAAAAGCCCTCCCCTTTTCCGTAGCCCCGTTTAAAGTTTTGTTTGGGCTCCTGTTCAGCGGGGAAGCGCGTGCGCGTGGCAAACTTGACACCCCCGTGTTCCCCTGGTCCAGACCTTTCCAACGCCGCCTGAGTCAAGGTGCTACGACGTCCCCAAGTGGGGATGCCTGTAGATGAGCACATTTTCCCAACTTTGAATGTAAGTTTCCAGTATCATTGAAAATGTGGCCTCAAACGAGCAGTTTTGCCCCCGAACGTGGGATTTGGCTGGGGACGGTTTCTATATTCAAGTTGGGATGGGGGGCACCGAGGTGAGTGGTGGTTGTCCCCGAAAAAGCCCTCCCCTTTTCCGTAGCCCCGTTTAAAGTTTTGTTTGGGCTCCTGTTCAGCGGGGATGCGCGTGCGCGTGGCAACCTTGACACGCCCGTGTTCCCCTGGACCAGACCTTTCTAACGCCGCCTGAGTTAAGGTGCTACGACGTCCCTAAGTGGAGATGCCTGTAAATGAACACCTTTTCCCAACTTTGCACGTTTCCAGCTTGAGAGGAAAAGGGGCTTAAAATTCACAGTTATTCGCCCGAACGTGGGATTTCGCTGGGGACGGTTTCTAAGTTCAAGTTGGGATGGGGGGCACCGAGGTGAGTGGTGGTTGTCCCCGAAAAAGCCCTCCCCTTTTCCGTAGCCCCGTTTAAAGTTTTGTTTGGGCTCCTGTTCAGCGGGGAAGCGCGTGCGCGTGGCAACCTTGACACGCCCGTGTTCCCCTGGACCAGACCTTTCTAACGCCGCCTGAGTTAAGGTGCTACGACGTCCCCAAGTGGGGATGCCTGTAAATGAACACCTTTTCCCAACTTTGAATGTAAGTTTCCAGTATCATTGAAAATGTGGCCTCAAACGTGCAGTTTTGCCCCCGAACGTGGGATTTGGCTGGGGACGGTTTCTAAATTCAAGTTGGGATGGGGGGCACCGAGGTGAGTGGTGGTTGTCCCCGAAAAAGCCCTCCCCTTTTCCGTAGCCCCGTTTAAAGTTTTGTTTGGGCTCCTGTTCAACGGGGATGCGCGTGCGCGTGGCAAACATGACACGCCCGTGTTCCCCTGGACCAGACCTTTCTAACGCCACCTGAGTTAAGGTGCTACGACGTCCCCAAGTGGGGATGCCTCTAAATGAAGCCAATTTCTCCTATTTGAATGCACTCTCCCAGCCCAGAGAGGCATGTGCCTTAAAATTCACAGTTATTCACCCGAACGTGGGATTTTGTTGAGGACGGTTTCTAAATTCAAGTTGGAACAGGGGGCACCGACGTGAGTGGTGTTTGTCCCCGAAAAAGCTCTCCCCTTTTCCGTAGCCCCGTTTAAAGTTTTGTTTGGGCTCCTGTTCAGCGGGGAAGCGCGTGCGCGTGGCAAACTTGACACCCCCGTGTTCCCCTGGTCCAGACCTTTCCAACGCCGCCTGAGTCAAGGTGCTACGACGTCCCCAAGTGGGGATGCCTGTAGATGAGCACATTTTCCCAACTTTGAATGTAAGTTTCCAGTATCATTGAAAATGTGGCCTCAAACGAGCAGTTTTGCCCCCGAACGTGGGATTTGGCTGGGGACGGTTTCTATATTCAAGTTGGGATGGGGGGCACCGAGGTGAGTGGTGGTTGTCCCCGAAAAAGCTCTCCCCTTTTCCGTAGCTCCGTTTAAAGTTTTGTTTTGGCTCCTGTTCAGCGGGGATGCGCGTGCGCGTGGCAACCTTGACACGCCCGTGTTCCCCTGGACCAGACCTTTCTAACGCCGCCTGAGTTAAGGTGCTACGACGTCCCTAAGTGGAGATGCCTGTAAATGAACACCTTTTCCCAACTTTGAATGTAAGTTTCCAGTATCATTGAAAATGTGGCCTCAAACGAGCAGTTTTGCCCCCGAACGTGGGATTTGGCTGGGGACTGTTTCTATATTCAAGTTGGGATGGGGGGCACCGAGGTGAGTGGTGGTTGTCCCCGAAAAAGCTCTCCCCTTTTCCGTAGCTCCGTTTAAAGTTTTGTTTTGGCTCCTGTTCAGCGGGGATGCGCGTGCGCGTGGCAAACATGACACGCCCGTGTTCCCCTGGTCCAGACCTTTCCAACGCCGCCTGAGTCAAGGTGCTACGACGTCCCCAAGTGGGGATGCCTGTAGATGAGCACATTTTCCCAACTTTGCACGTTTCCAGCTTGAGAGGAAAAGGGGCTTAAAATTCACAGTTATTCGCCCGAACGTGGGATTTCGCTGGGGACGGTTTCTAAGTTCAAGTTGGGATGGGGGGCACCGAGGTGAGTGGTGGTTGTCCCCGAAAAAGCTCTCCCCTTTTCCGTAGCTCCGTTTAAAGTTTTGTTTTGGCTCCTGTTCAACGGGGATGCGCGTGCGCGTGGCAAACATGACACGCCCGTGTTCCCCTGGACCAGACCTTTCTAACGCCACCTGAGTTAAGGTGCTACGACGTCCCCAAGTGGGGATGCCTCTAAATGAAGCCAATTTCTCCTATTTGAATGCACTCTCCCAGCCCAGAGAGGCATGTGCCTTAAAATTCACAGTTATTCACCCGAACGTGGGATTTTGTTGAGGACGGTTTCTAAATTCAAGTTGGAACAGGGGGCACCGACGTGAGTGGTGTTTGTCCCCGAAAAAGCTCTCCCCTTTTCCGTAGCCCCGTTTAAAGTTTTGTTTGGGCTCCTGTTTAGCGGGGATGCGCGTGCGCGTGGCAACCTTGACACGCCCGTGTTCCCCTGGACCAGACCTTTCCAACGCCACCCGAGTCAAGGTGCTACGACGTCCCTAAGTGGGGATGCCTGTAGATGAGCACATTTTCCCAGCTTTGAATGTAAGTTTCCAGCATCATTGAAAATGTGGCCTCAAACGTGCAGTTTTGCGCCCGAACGTGGGATTTTGTTGAGGACGGTTTCTAAATTCAAGTTAGCATAAGGGGCACACGTGTGAGTTGTTATTTTCCCAGGATTGATGGTTTCCAATTCGGTAGCTCCGTTTAAAGTTTTGTTTGGGCTCCTGTTTAGCGGGGATGCGCGTGCGCGTGGCAACCTTGACACGCCCGTGTTCCCCTGGACCAGACCTTTCCAACGCCACCCGAGTCAAGGTGCTACGACGTCCCTAAGTGGGGATGCCTGTAGATGAGCACATTTTCCCAGCTTTGAATGTAAGTTTCCAGCATCATTGAAAATGTGGCCTCAAACGTGCAGTTTTGCGCCCGAACGTGGGATTTTGTTGAGGACGGTTTCTAAATTCAAGTTAGCATAAGGGGCACACGTGTGAGTTGTTATTTTCCCAGGATTGATGGTTTCCAATTCGGTAGCTCCGTTTAAAATTTTGTTTGGGCTCCTGTTTAGCGGGGATGCGCGTGCGCGTGGCAAACTTGACACGCCCGTGTTCCCCTGGACCAGACCTTTCCAACGCCACCCGAGTTAAGGTGCTACGACGTCCCTAAGTGGAGATGCCTCTAAATGAAGCCAATTTCTCCTATTTGAATGCACTCTCCCAGCCCAGAGAGGCATGTGCCTTAAAATTCACAGTTATTCACCCGAACGTGGGATTTTGTTGAGGACGGTTTCTAAATTCAAGTTAGAATAAGGGGCACACGTGTGAGTTGTTATTTTCCCAGGATTGATGATTTCCAATTCGGTAGCTCCGTTTAAAGTTTTGTTTCGCTTCCCGTTTTCGTTGCGTAGCTCTGATTTGGCTGGGGATAGTTTTATACACTGCTTTAGAGTAAGACACATACGTGCGAGTTGTTTTCACATTGGAATTGACGATAGCCATTTCGGTGTTGACGTTTAACGTTTTCTTTCGCTTCCCGTTTCCGTTTTATCCAACCGATTTCGCTGGGGACAGTTTTGTTATTTAAGTTGGACTGAGACGCAGCGACGTGCGTTGAAATTTCCGCCCTATCTGCGACGGTTCACGGTTGTAGCTCCGATTG
>NC_090056.1:150000-152500 GCF_038355195.1 Osmerus mordax | reverse complement strand
TTGGCTGGGGACGGTTTCTAAATTCAAGTTGGGATGGGGGGCACCGAGGTGAGTGGTGGTTGTCCCCGAAAAAGCCCTCCCCTTTTCCGTAGCCCCGTTTAAAGTTTTGTTTGGGCTCCTGTTCAGCGGGGAAGCGCGTGCGCGTGGCAAACTTGACACCCCCGTGTTCCCCTGGTCCAGACCTTTCCAACGCCGCCTGAGTCAAGGTGCTACGACGTCCCCAAGTGGGGATGCCTGTAGATGAGCACATTTTCCCAACTTTGAATGTAAGTTTCCAGTATCATTGAAAATGTGGCCTCAAACGAGCAGTTTTGCCCCCGAACGTGGGATTTGGCTGGGGACGGTTTCTATATTCAAGTTGGGATGGGGGGCACCGAGGTGAGTGGTGGTTGTCCCCGAAAAAGCCCTCCCCTTTTCCGTAGCCCCGTTTAAAGTTTTGTTTGGGCTCCTGTTCAGCGGGGATGCGCGTGCGCGTGGCAACCTTGACACGCCCGTGTTCCCCTGGACCAGACCTTTCTAACGCCGCCTGAGTTAAGGTGCTACGACGTCCCTAAGTGGAGATGCCTGTAAATGAACACCTTTTCCCAACTTTGCACGTTTCCAGCTTGAGAGGAAAAGGGGCTTAAAATTCACAGTTATTCGCCCGAACGTGGGATTTCGCTGGGGACGGTTTCTAAGTTCAAGTTGGGATGGGGGGCACCGAGGTGAGTGGTGGTTGTCCCCGAAAAAGCCCTCCCCTTTTCCGTAGCCCCGTTTAAAGTTTTGTTTGGGCTCCTGTTCAGCGGGGAAGCGCGTGCGCGTGGCAACCTTGACACGCCCGTGTTCCCCTGGACCAGACCTTTCTAACGCCGCCTGAGTTAAGGTGCTACGACGTCCCCAAGTGGGGATGCCTGTAAATGAACACCTTTTCCCAACTTTGAATGTAAGTTTCCAGTATCATTGAAAATGTGGCCTCAAACGTGCAGTTTTGCCCCCGAACGTGGGATTTGGCTGGGGACGGTTTCTAAATTCAAGTTGGGATGGGGGGCACCGAGGTGAGTGGTGGTTGTCCCCGAAAAAGCCCTCCCCTTTTCCGTAGCCCCGTTTAAAGTTTTGTTTGGGCTCCTGTTCAACGGGGATGCGCGTGCGCGTGGCAAACATGACACGCCCGTGTTCCCCTGGACCAGACCTTTCTAACGCCACCTGAGTTAAGGTGCTACGACGTCCCCAAGTGGGGATGCCTCTAAATGAAGCCAATTTCTCCTATTTGAATGCACTCTCCCAGCCCAGAGAGGCATGTGCCTTAAAATTCACAGTTATTCACCCGAACGTGGGATTTTGTTGAGGACGGTTTCTAAATTCAAGTTGGAACAGGGGGCACCGACGTGAGTGGTGTTTGTCCCCGAAAAAGCTCTCCCCTTTTCCGTAGCCCCGTTTAAAGTTTTGTTTGGGCTCCTGTTCAGCGGGGAAGCGCGTGCGCGTGGCAAACTTGACACCCCCGTGTTCCCCTGGTCCAGACCTTTCCAACGCCGCCTGAGTCAAGGTGCTACGACGTCCCCAAGTGGGGATGCCTGTAGATGAGCACATTTTCCCAACTTTGAATGTAAGTTTCCAGTATCATTGAAAATGTGGCCTCAAACGAGCAGTTTTGCCCCCGAACGTGGGATTTGGCTGGGGACGGTTTCTATATTCAAGTTGGGATGGGGGGCACCGAGGTGAGTGGTGGTTGTCCCCGAAAAAGCTCTCCCCTTTTCCGTAGCTCCGTTTAAAGTTTTGTTTTGGCTCCTGTTCAGCGGGGATGCGCGTGCGCGTGGCAACCTTGACACGCCCGTGTTCCCCTGGACCAGACCTTTCTAACGCCGCCTGAGTTAAGGTGCTACGACGTCCCTAAGTGGAGATGCCTGTAAATGAACACCTTTTCCCAACTTTGAATGTAAGTTTCCAGTATCATTGAAAATGTGGCCTCAAACGAGCAGTTTTGCCCCCGAACGTGGGATTTGGCTGGGGACTGTTTCTATATTCAAGTTGGGATGGGGGGCACCGAGGTGAGTGGTGGTTGTCCCCGAAAAAGCTCTCCCCTTTTCCGTAGCTCCGTTTAAAGTTTTGTTTTGGCTCCTGTTCAGCGGGGATGCGCGTGCGCGTGGCAAACATGACACGCCCGTGTTCCCCTGGTCCAGACCTTTCCAACGCCGCCTGAGTCAAGGTGCTACGACGTCCCCAAGTGGGGATGCCTGTAGATGAGCACATTTTCCCAACTTTGCACGTTTCCAGCTTGAGAGGAAAAGGGGCTTAAAATTCACAGTTATTCGCCCGAACGTGGGATTTCGCTGGGGACGGTTTCTAAGTTCAAGTTGGGATGGGGGGCACCGAGGTGAGTGGTGGTTGTCCCCGAAAAAGCTCTCCCCTTTTCCGTAGCTCCGTTTAAAGTTTTGTTTTGGCTCCTGTTCAACGGGGATGCGCGTGCGCGTGGCAAACATGACACGCCCGTGTTCCCCTGGACCAGACCTTTCTAACGCCACCT
>NC_090056.1:135000-137500 GCF_038355195.1 Osmerus mordax | reverse complement strand
TGTTGAGGACGGTTTCTAAATTCAAGTTGGAACAGGGGGCACCGACGTGAGTGGTGTTTGTCCCCGAAAAAGCTCTCCCCTTTTCCGTAGCCCCGTTTAAAGTTTTGTTTGGGCTCCTGTTCAGCGGGGAAGCGCGTGCGCGTGGCAAACTTGACACCCCCGTGTTCCCCTGGTCCAGACCTTTCCAACGCCGCCTGAGTCAAGGTGCTACGACGTCCCCAAGTGGGGATGCCTGTAGATGAGCACATTTTCCCAACTTTGAATGTAAGTTTCCAGTATCATTGAAAATGTGGCCTCAAACGAGCAGTTTTGCCCCCGAACGTGGGATTTGGCTGGGGACGGTTTCTATATTCAAGTTGGGATGGGGGGCACCGAGGTGAGTGGTGGTTGTCCCCGAAAAAGCTCTCCCCTTTTCCGTAGCTCCGTTTAAAGTTTTGTTTTGGCTCCTGTTCAGCGGGGATGCGCGTGCGCGTGGCAACCTTGACACGCCCGTGTTCCCCTGGACCAGACCTTTCTAACGCCGCCTGAGTTAAGGTGCTACGACGTCCCTAAGTGGAGATGCCTGTAAATGAACACCTTTTCCCAACTTTGAATGTAAGTTTCCAGTATCATTGAAAATGTGGCCTCAAACGAGCAGTTTTGCCCCCGAACGTGGGATTTGGCTGGGGACTGTTTCTATATTCAAGTTGGGATGGGGGGCACCGAGGTGAGTGGTGGTTGTCCCCGAAAAAGCTCTCCCCTTTTCCGTAGCTCCGTTTAAAGTTTTGTTTTGGCTCCTGTTCAGCGGGGATGCGCGTGCGCGTGGCAAACATGACACGCCCGTGTTCCCCTGGTCCAGACCTTTCCAACGCCGCCTGAGTCAAGGTGCTACGACGTCCCCAAGTGGGGATGCCTGTAGATGAGCACATTTTCCCAACTTTGCACGTTTCCAGCTTGAGAGGAAAAGGGGCTTAAAATTCACAGTTATTCGCCCGAACGTGGGATTTCGCTGGGGACGGTTTCTAAGTTCAAGTTGGGATGGGGGGCACCGAGGTGAGTGGTGGTTGTCCCCGAAAAAGCTCTCCCCTTTTCCGTAGCTCCGTTTAAAGTTTTGTTTTGGCTCCTGTTCAACGGGGATGCGCGTGCGCGTGGCAAACATGACACGCCCGTGTTCCCCTGGACCAGACCTTTCTAACGCCACCTGAGTTAAGGTGCTACGACGTCCCCAAGTGGGGATGCCTCTAAATGAAGCCAATTTCTCCTATTTGAATGCACTCTCCCAGCCCAGAGAGGCATGTGCCTTAAAATTCACAGTTATTCACCCGAACGTGGGATTTTGTTGAGGACGGTTTCTAAATTCAAGTTGGAACAGGGGGCACCGACGTGAGTGGTGTTTGTCCCCGAAAAAGCTCTCCCCTTTTCCGTAGCCCCGTTTAAAGTTTTGTTTGGGCTCCTGTTTAGCGGGGATGCGCGTGCGCGTGGCAACCTTGACACGCCCGTGTTCCCCTGGACCAGACGTTTCCAACGCCACCCGAGTCAAGGTGCTACGACGTCCCTAAGTGGGGATGCCTGTAGATGAGCACATTTTCCCAGCTTTGAATGTAAGTTTCCAGCATCATTGAAAATGTGGCCTCAAACGTGCAGTTTTGCGCCCGAACGTGGGATTTTGTTGAGGACGGTTTCTAAATTCAAGTTAGCATAAGGGGCACACGTGTGAGTTGTTATTTTCCCAGGATTGATGGTTTCCAATTCGGTAGCTCCGTTTAAAGTTTTGTTTGGGCTCCTGTTTAGCGGGGATGCGCGTGCGCGTGGCAACCTTGACACGCCCGTGTTCCCCTGGACCAGACCTTTCCAACGCCACCAGAGTCAAGGTGCTACGACGTCCCTAAGTGGGGATGCCTGTAGATGAGCACATTTTCCCAGCTTTGAATGTAAGTTTCCAGCATCATTGAAAATGTGGCCTCAAACGTGCAGTTTTGCGCCCGAACGTGGGATTTTGTTGAGGACGGTTTCTAAATTCAAGTTAGCATAAGGGGCACACGTGTGAGTTGTTATTTTCCCAGGATTGATGGTTTCCAATTCGGTAGCTCCGTTTAAAATTTTGTTTGGGCTCCTGTTTAGCGGGGATGCGCGTGCGCGTGGCAAACTTGACACGCCCGTGTTCCCCTGGACCAGACCTTTCCAACGCCACCCGAGTTAAGGTGCTACGACGTCCCTAAGTGGAGATGCCTCTAAATGAAGCCAATTTCTCCTATTTGAATGCACTCTCCCAGCCCAGAGAGGCATGTGCCTTAAAATTCACAGTTATTCACCCGAACGTGGGATTTTGTTGAGGACGGTTTCTAAATTCAAGTTAGAATAAGGGGCACACGTGTGAGTTGTTATTTTCCCAGGATTGATGATTTCCAATTCGGTAGCTCCGTTTAAAGTTTTGTTTCGCTTCCCGTTTTCGTTGCGTAGCTCTGATTTGGCTGGGGATAGTTTTATACACTGCTTTAGAGTAAGACACATACGTGCGAGT
>NC_090056.1:120000-125000 GCF_038355195.1 Osmerus mordax | reverse complement strand
CGTGCGCGTGGCAACCTTGACACCCCCGTGTTCCCCTGGACCAGACCTTTCCAACGCCGCCTGAGTTAAGGTGCTACGACGTCCCTAAGTGGAGATGCCTCTAAATGAACACCTTTTCCCAACTTTGCACGTTTCCAGCTTGAGAGGAAAAGGGGCTTAAAATTCACAGTTATTCGCCCGAACGTGGGATTTGGCTGGGGACGGTTTCTAAATTCAAGTTGGGATGGGGGGCACCGAGGTGAGTGGTGGTTGTCCCCGAAAAAGCCCTCCCCTTTTCCGTAGCCCCGTTTAAAGTTTTGTTTGGGCTCCTGTTCAACGGGGATGCGCGTGCGCGTGGCAAACATGACACGCCCGTGTTCCCCTGGACCAGACCTTTCTAACGCCACCTGAGTTAAGGTGCTACGACGTCCCCAAGTGGGGATGCCTCTAAATGAAGCCAATTTCTCCTATTTGAATGCACTCTCCCAGCCCAGAGAGGCATGTGCCTTAAAATTCACAGTTATTCACCCGAACGTGGGATTTTGTTGAGGACGGTTTCTAAATTCAAGTTGGAACAGGGGGCACCGACGTGAGTGGTGTTTGTCCCCGAAAAAGCTCTCCCCTTTTCCGTAGCCCCGTTTAAAGTTTTGTTTGGGCTCCTGTTCAGCGGGGAAGCGCGTGCGCGTGGCAAACTTGACACCCCCGTGTTCCCCTGGTCCAGACCTTTCCAACGCCGCCTGAGTCAAGGTGCTACGACGTCCCCAAGTGGGGATGCCTGTAGATGAGCACATTTTCCCAACTTTGAATGTAAGTTTCCAGTATCATTGAAAATGTGGCCTCAAACGAGCAGTTTTGCCCCCGAACGTGGGATTTGGCTGGGGACGGTTTCTATATTCAAGTTGGGATGGGGGGCACCGAGGTGAGTGGTGGTTGTCCCCGAAAAAGCCCTCCCCTTTTCCGTAGCCCCGTTTAAAGTTTTGTTTGGGCTCCTGTTCAGCGGGGATGCGCGTGCGCGTGGCAACCTTGACACGCCCGTGTTCCCCTGGACCAGACCTTTCTAACGCCGCCTGAGTTAAGGTGCTACGACGTCCCTAAGTGGAGATGCCTGTAAATGAACACCTTTTCCCAACTTTGCACGTTTCCAGCTTGAGAGGAAAAGGGGCTTAAAATTCACAGTTATTCGCCCGAACGTGGGATTTCGCTGGGGACGGTTTCTAAGTTCAAGTTGGGATGGGGGGCACCGAGGTGAGTGGTGGTTGTCCCCGAAAAAGCCCTCCCCTTTTCCGTAGCCCCGTTTAAAGTTTTGTTTGGGCTCCTGTTCAGCGGGGAAGCGCGTGCGCGTGGCAACCTTGACACGCCCGTGTTCCCCTGGACCAGACCTTTCTAACGCCGCCTGAGTTAAGGTGCTACGACGTCCCCAAGTGGGGATGCCTGTAAATGAACACCTTTTCCCAACTTTGAATGTAAGTTTCCAGTATCATTGAAAATGTGGCCTCAAACGTGCAGTTTTGCCCCCGAACGTGGGATTTGGCTGGGGACGGTTTCTAAATTCAAGTTGGGATGGGGGGCACCGAGGTGAGTGGTGGTTGTCCCCGAAAAAGCCCTCCCCTTTTCCGTAGCCCCGTTTAAAGTTTTGTTTGGGCTCCTGTTCAACGGGGATGCGCGTGCGCGTGGCAAACATGACACGCCCGTGTTCCCCTGGACCAGACCTTTCTAACGCCACCTGAGTTAAGGTGCTACGACGTCCCCAAGTGGGGATGCCTCTAAATGAAGCCAATTTCTCCTATTTGAATGCACTCTCCCAGCCCAGAGAGGCATGTGCCTTAAAATTCACAGTTATTCACCCGAACGTGGGATTTTGTTGAGGACGGTTTCTAAATTCAAGTTGGAACAGGGGGCACCGACGTGAGTGGTGTTTGTCCCCGAAAAAGCTCTCCCCTTTTCCGTAGCCCCGTTTAAAGTTTTGTTTGGGCTCCTGTTCAGCGGGGAAGCGCGTGCGCGTGGCAAACTTGACACCCCCGTGTTCCCCTGGTCCAGACCTTTCCAACGCCGCCTGAGTCAAGGTGCTACGACGTCCCCAAGTGGGGATGCCTGTAGATGAGCACATTTTCCCAACTTTGAATGTAAGTTTCCAGTATCATTGAAAATGTGGCCTCAAACGAGCAGTTTTGCCCCCGAACGTGGGATTTGGCTGGGGACTGTTTCTATATTCAAGTTGGGATGGGGGGCACCGAGGTGAGTGGTGGTTGTCCCCGAAAAAGCTCTCCCCTTTTCCGTAGCTCCGTTTAAAGTTTTGTTTTGGCTCCTGTTCAGCGGGGATGCGCGTGCGCGTGGCAACCTTGACACGCCCGTGTTCCCCTGGACCAGACCTTTCTAACGCCGCCTGAGTTAAGGTGCTACGACGTCCCTAAGTGGAGATGCCTGTAAATGAACACCTTTTCCCAACTTTGAATGTAAGTTTCCAGTATCATTGAAAATGTGGCCTCAAACGAGCAGTTTTGCCCCCGAACGTGGGATTTGGCTGGGGACGGTTTCTAAATTCAAGTTGGGATGGGGGGCACCGAGGTGAGTGGTGGTTGTCCCCGAAAAAGCTCTCCCCTTTTCCGTAGCTCCGTTTAAAGTTTTGTTTTGGCTCCTGTTCAACGGGGATGCGCGTGCGCGTGGCAAACATGACACGCCCGTGTTCCCCTGGACCAGACCTTTCTAACGCCACCTGAGTTAAGGTGCTACGACGTCCCCAAGTGGGGATGCCTCTAAATGAAGCCAATTTCTCCTATTTGAATGCACTCTCCCAGCCCAGAGAGGCATGTGCCTTAAAATTCACAGTTATTCACCCGAACGTGGGATTTTGTTGAGGACGGTTTCTAAATTCAAGTTGGAACAGGGGGCACCGACGTGAGTGGTGTTTGTCCCCGAAAAAGCTCTCCCCTTTTCCGTAGCCCCGTTTAAAGTTTTGTTTGGGCTCCTGTTTAGCGGGGATGCGCGTGCGCGTGGCAACCTTGACACGCCCGTGTTCCCCTGGACCAGACCTTTCCAACGCCACCCGAGTCAAGGTGCTACGACGTCCCTAAGTGGGGATGCCTGTAGATGAGCACATTTTCCCAGCTTTGAATGTAAGTTTCCAGCATCATTGAAAATGTGGCCTCAAACGTGCAGTTTTGCGCCCGAACGTGGGATTTTGTTGAGGACGGTTTCTAAATTCAAGTTAGCATAAGGGGCACACGTGTGAGTTGTTATTTTCCCAGGATTGATGGTTTCCAATTCGGTAGCTCCGTTTAAAGTTTTGTTTGGGCTCCTGTTTAGCGGGGATGCGCGTGCGCGTGGCAACCTTGACACGCCCGTGTTCCCCTGGACCAGACCTTTCCAACGCCACCCGAGTCAAGGTGCTACGACGTCCCTAAGTGGGGATGCCTGTAGATGAGCACATTTTCCCAGCTTTGAATGTAAGTTTCCAGCATCATTGAAAATGTGGCCTCAAACGTGCAGTTTTGCGCCCGAACGTGGGATTTTGTTGAGGACGGTTTCTAAATTCAAGTTAGCATAAGGGGCACACGTGTGAGTTGTTATTTTCCCAGGATTGATGGTTTCCAATTCGGTAGCTCCGTTTAAAATTTTGTTTGGGCTCCTGTTTAGCGGGGATGCGCGTGCGCGTGGCAAACTTGACACGCCCGTGTTTCCCTGGACCAGACCTTTCCAACGCCACCCGAGTTAAGGTGCTACGACGTCCCTAAGTGGAGATGCCTCTAAATGAAGCCAATTTCTCCTATTTGAATGCACTCTCCCAGCCCAGAGAGGCATGTGCCTTAAAATTCACAGTTATTCACCCGAACGTGGGATTTTGTTGAGGACGGTTTCTAAATTCAAGTTAGAATAAGGGGCACACGTGTGAGTTGTTATTTTCCCAGGATTGATGATTTCCAATTCGGTAGCTCCGTTTAAAGTTTTGTTTCGCTTCCCGTTTTCGTTGCGTAGCTCTGATTTGGCTGGGGATAGTTTTATACACTGCTTTAGAGTAAGACACATACGTGCGAGTTGTTTTCACATTGGAATTGACGATAGCCATTTCGGTGTTGACGTTTAACGTTTTCTTTCGCTTCCCGTTTCCGTTTTATCCAACCGATTTCGCTGGGGACAGTTTTGTTATTTAAGTTGGACTGAGACGCAGCGACGTGCGTTGAAATTTCCGCCCTATCTGCGACGGTTCACGGTTGTAGCTCCGATTGAAGTTTTCTTTTGCTTCCCGTTTCGCGCACGCGCACGTGCGCGTTATTAGTCCCGGTTTACCGTGTGCCCCCGGTTAATACCTTTCGAATGAGCCTATTTTGATCAAAATCCGTTGGGCGGAACCGAAAATGAGCTCGAAAAACGGTTTTCCCAGCTTCGCAGTGCATTTCCCAGCTTCTGACTTACAAGCGTAACATTGTCGCGGCCCCCAGTCCACCAGACAGCTACCATAGAGTATATAAGTCATCCTGGGAAAATGAATGGAAGTCAATGGCAGTATGACTTTACAGTGGTTTTGCCCATACTACACATATGGTGTATACATGGACCATGCACCATATGTGTCTCCCGCACACGGGTGAAAATGTATCCGCCTGAGAGGCACTCGGGGCGGGCACCCGATGGGGCATGAGACCCCCCCACCCCTGGTGGTCAAAAAAAAGTTAAAGTTTTTTTTTCCTTTCCTCCAGGCGCCTACTTGGCTCTGGGGCGCCCCAGAATCATGCCCCCCGACCCCGGCACTACCCGGGGGGCCGATGGGGGCCCTTTTTTTGAAATTTTTTTTTTCTCCATATTTGAAGCCCCGGCACAGGCTAGACCCATACCCCGACCCCGGGCACCCGCGAGCGGCCGGTAGGTGGCGTGTTTTGGGTCATTTTTTTTTTCTTGGCCGTTTTGAAGCCCCAGCGAGCCCCTGAGCCATACCCCGACCACGGCACTTCCCGGGCGGCCCCCCGTATACCGAAACGGCCGGTTGGGGGCGCTTTTTGTTTTTTTTTTTTTTTTCCATATTTGAA
>NC_090056.1:107500-110000 GCF_038355195.1 Osmerus mordax | reverse complement strand
TGCGCGTGGCAACCTTGACACGCCCGTGTTCCCCTGGACCAGACCTTTCTAACGCCGCCTGAGTTAAGGTGCTACGACGTCCCTAAGTGGAGATGCCTGTAAATGAACACCTTTTCCCAACTTTGCACGTTTCCAGCTTGAGAGGAAAAGGGGCTTAAAATTCACAGTTATTCGCCCGAACGTGGGATTTCGCTGGGGACGGTTTCTAAGTTCAAGTTGGGATGGGGGGCACCGAGGTGAGTGGTGGTTGTCCCCGAAAAAGCCCTCCCCTTTTCCGTAGCCCCGTTTAAAGTTTTGTTTGGGCTCCTGTTCAGCGGGGAAGCGCGTGCGCGTGGCAACCTTGACACGCCCGTGTTCCCCTGGACCAGACCTTTCTAACGCCGCCTGAGTTAAGGTGCTACGACGTCCCCAAGTGGGGATGCCTGTAAATGAACACCTTTTCCCAACTTTGAATGTAAGTTTCCAGTATCATTGAAAATGTGGCCTCAAACGTGCAGTTTTGCCCCCGAACGTGGGATTTGGCTGGGGACGGTTTCTAAATTCAAGTTGGGATGGGGGGCACCGAGGTGAGTGGTGGTTGTCCCCGAAAAAGCCCTCCCCTTTTCCGTAGCCCCGTTTAAAGTTTTGTTTGGGCTCCTGTTCAACGGGGATGCGCGTGCGCGTGGCAAACATGACACGCCCGTGTTCCCCTGGACCAGACCTTTCTAACGCCACCTGAGTTAAGGTGCTACGACGTCCCCAAGTGGGGATGCCTCTAAATGAAGCCAATTTCTCCTATTTGAATGCACTCTCCCAGCCCAGAGAGGCATGTGCCTTAAAATTCACAGTTATTCACCCGAACGTGGGATTTTGTTGAGGACGGTTTCTAAATTCAAGTTGGAACAGGGGGCACCGACGTGAGTGGTGTTTGTCCCCGAAAAAGCTCTCCCCTTTTCCGTAGCCCCGTTTAAAGTTTTGTTTGGGCTCCTGTTCAGCGGGGAAGCGCGTGCGCGTGGCAAACTTGACACCCCCGTGTTCCCCTGGTCCAGACCTTTCCAACGCCGCCTGAGTCAAGGTGCTACGACGTCCCCAAGTGGGGATGCCTGTAGATGAGCACATTTTCCCAACTTTGAATGTAAGTTTCCAGTATCATTGAAAATGTGGCCTCAAACGAGCAGTTTTGCCCCCGAACGTGGGATTTGGCTGGGGACGGTTTCTATATTCAAGTTGGGATGGGGGGCACCGAGGTGAGTGGTGGTTGTCCCCGAAAAAGCTCTCCCCTTTTCCGTAGCTCCGTTTAAAGTTTTGTTTTGGCTCCTGTTCAGCGGGGATGCGCGTGCGCGTGGCAACCTTGACACGCCCGTGTTCCCCTGGACCAGACCTTTCTAACGCCGCCTGAGTTAAGGTGCTACGACGTCCCTAAGTGGAGATGCCTGTAAATGAACACCTTTTCCCAACTTTGAATGTAAGTTTCCAGTATCATTGAAAATGTGGCCTCAAACGAGCAGTTTTGCCCCCGAACGTGGGATTTGGCTGGGGACTGTTTCTATATTCAAGTTGGGATGGGGGGCACCGAGGTGAGTGGTGGTTGTCCCCGAAAAAGCTCTCCCCTTTTCCGTAGCTCCGTTTAAAGTTTTGTTTTGGCTCCTGTTCAGCGGGGATGCGCGTGCGCGTGGCAAACATGACACGCCCGTGTTCCCCTGGTCCAGACCTTTCCAACGCCGCCTGAGTCAAGGTGCTACGACGTCCCCAAGTGGGGATGCCTGTAGATGAGCACATTTTCCCAACTTTGCACGTTTCCAGCTTGAGAGGAAAAGGGGCTTAAAATTCACAGTTATTCGCCCGAACGTGGGATTTCGCTGGGGACGGTTTCTAAGTTCAAGTTGGGATGGGGGGCACCGAGGTGAGTGGTGGTTGTCCCCGAAAAAGCTCTCCCCTTTTCCGTAGCTCCGTTTAAAGTTTTGTTTTGGCTCCTGTTCAACGGGGATGCGCGTGCGCGTGGCAAACATGACACGCCCGTGTTCCCCTGGACCAGACCTTTCTAACGCCACCTGAGTTAAGGTGCTACGACGTCCCCAAGTGGGGATGCCTCTAAATGAAGCCAATTTCTCCTATTTGAATGCACTCTCCCAGCCCAGAGAGGCATGTGCCTTAAAATTCACAGTTATTCACCCGAACGTGGGATTTTGTTGAGGACGGTTTCTAAATTCAAGTTGGAACAGGGGGCACCGACGTGAGTGGTGTTTGTCCCCGAAAAAGCTCTCCCCTTTTCCGTAGCCCCGTTTAAAGTTTTGTTTGGGCTCCTGTTTAGCGGGGATGCGCGTGCGCGTGGCAACCTTGACACGCCCGTGTTCCCCTGGACCAGACGTTTCCAACGCCACCCGAGTCAAGGTGCTACGACGTCCCTAAGTGGGGATGCCTGTAGATGAGCACATTTTCCCAGCTTTGAATGTAAGTTTCCAGCATCATTGAAAATGTGGCCTCAAACGTGCAGTTTTGCGCCCGAACGTGGGATTTTGTT
>NC_090056.1:92500-95000 GCF_038355195.1 Osmerus mordax | reverse complement strand
TGGCAAACATGACACGCCCGTGTTCCCCTGGACCAGACCTTTCTAACGCCACCTGAGTTAAGGTGCTACGACGTCCCCAAGTGGGGATGCCTCTAAATGAAGCCAATTTCTCCTATTTGAATGCACTCTCCCAGCCCAGAGAGGCATGTGCCTTAAAATTCACAGTTATTCACCCGAACGTGGGATTTTGTTGAGGACGGTTTCTAAATTCAAGTTGGAACAGGGGGCACCGACGTGAGTGGTGTTTGTCCCCGAAAAAGCTCTCCCCTTTTCCGTAGCCCCGTTTAAAGTTTTGTTTGGGCTCCTGTTCAGCGGGGAAGCGCGTGCGCGTGGCAAACTTGACACCCCCGTGTTCCCCTGGTCCAGACCTTTCCAACGCCGCCTGAGTCAAGGTGCTACGACGTCCCCAAGTGGGGATGCCTGTAGATGAGCACATTTTCCCAACTTTGAATGTAAGTTTCCAGTATCATTGAAAATGTGGCCTCAAACGAGCAGTTTTGCCCCCGAACGTGGGATTTGGCTGGGGACGGTTTCTATATTCAAGTTGGGATGGGGGGCACCGAGGTGAGTGGTGGTTGTCCCCGAAAAAGCTCTCCCCTTTTCCGTAGCTCCGTTTAAAGTTTTGTTTTGGCTCCTGTTCAGCGGGGATGCGCGTGCGCGTGGCAACCTTGACACGCCCGTGTTCCCCTGGACCAGACCTTTCTAACGCCGCCTGAGTTAAGGTGCTACGACGTCCCTAAGTGGAGATGCCTGTAAATGAACACCTTTTCCCAACTTTGAATGTAAGTTTCCAGTATCATTGAAAATGTGGCCTCAAACGAGCAGTTTTGCCCCCGAACGTGGGATTTGGCTGGGGACTGTTTCTATATTCAAGTTGGGATGGGGGGCACCGAGGTGAGTGGTGGTTGTCCCCGAAAAAGCTCTCCCCTTTTCCGTAGCTCCGTTTAAAGTTTTGTTTTGGCTCCTGTTCAGCGGGGATGCGCGTGCGCGTGGCAACCTTGACACGCCCGTGTTCCCCTGGACCAGACCTTTCTAACGCCGCCTGAGTTAAGGTGCTACGACGTCCCTAAGTGGAGATGCCTGTAAATGAACACCTTTTCCCAACTTTGAATGTAAGTTTCCAGTATCATTGAAAATGTGGCCTCAAACGAGCAGTTTTGCCCCCGAACGTGGGATTTGGCTGGGGACGGTTTCTAAATTCAAGTTGGGATGGGGGGCACCGAGGTGAGTGGTGGTTGTCCCCGAAAAAGCTCTCCCCTTTTCCGTAGCTCCGTTTAAAGTTTTGTTTTGGCTCCTGTTCAACGGGGATGCGCGTGCGCGTGGCAAACATGACACGCCCGTGTTCCCCTGGACCAGACCTTTCTAACGCCACCTGAGTTAAGGTGCTACGACGTCCCCAAGTGGGGATGCCTCTAAATGAAGCCAATTTCTCCTATTTGAATGCACTCTCCCAGCCCAGAGAGGCATGTGCCTTAAAATTCACAGTTATTCACCCGAACGTGGGATTTTGTTGAGGACGGTTTCTAAATTCAAGTTGGAACAGGGGGCACCGACGTGAGTGGTGTTTGTCCCCGAAAAAGCTCTCCCCTTTTCCGTAGCCCCGTTTAAAGTTTTGTTTGGGCTCCTGTTTAGCGGGGATGCGCGTGCGCGTGGCAACCTTGACACGCCCGTGTTCCCCTGGACCAGACCTTTCCAACGCCACCCGAGTCAAGGTGCTACGACGTCCCTAAGTGGGGATGCCTGTAGATGAGCACATTTTCCCAGCTTTGAATGTAAGTTTCCAGCATCATTGAAAATGTGGCCTCAAACGTGCAGTTTTGCGCCCGAACGTGGGATTTTGTTGAGGACGGTTTCTAAATTCAAGTTAGCATAAGGGGCACACGTGTGAGTTGTTATTTTCCCAGGATTGATGGTTTCCAATTCGGTAGCTCCGTTTAAAGTTTTGTTTGGGCTCCTGTTTAGCGGGGATGCGCGTGCGCGTGGCAACCTTGACACGCCCGTGTTCCCCTGGACCAGACCTTTCCAACGCCACCCGAGTCAAGGTGCTACGACGTCCCTAAGTGGGGATGCCTGTAGATGAGCACATTTTCCCAGCTTTGAATGTAAGTTTCCAGCATCATTGAAAATGTGGCCTCAAACGTGCAGTTTTGCGCCCGAACGTGGGATTTTGTTGAGGACGGTTTCTAAATTCAAGTTAGCATAAGGGGCACACGTGTGAGTTGTTATTTTCCCAGGATTGATGGTTTCCAATTCGGTAGCTCCGTTTAAAATTTTGTTTGGGCTCCTGTTTAGCGGGGATGCGCGTGCGCGTGGCAAACTTGACACGCCCGTGTTCCCCTGGACCAGACCTTTCCAACGCCACCCGAGTTAAGGTGCTACGACGTCCCTAAGTGGAGATGCCTCTAAATGAAGCCAATTTCTCCTATTTGAATGCACTCTCCCAGCCCAGAGAGGCATGTGCCTTAAAATTCACAGTTATTCACCCGAACGTGGGATTTTG
>NC_090056.1:77500-82500 GCF_038355195.1 Osmerus mordax | reverse complement strand
CCAGCTTGAGAGGAAAAGGGGCTTAAAATTCACAGTTATTCGCCCGAACGTGGGATTTGGCTGGGGACGGTTTCTATATTCAAGTTGGGATGGGGGGCACCGAGGTGAGTGGTGTTTGTCCCCGAAAAAAGTGTCCCCATTTCGGTGTGCGCGTTTGAAAATTTGTTTCGCTCGCAGCGTCGCGGAGATGCGCGTGCGCGTGGCAACCTTGACACCCCCGTGTTCCCCTGGACCAGACCTTTCCAACGCCGCCTGAGTTAAGGTGCTACGACGTCCCTAAGTGGAGATGCCTCTAAATGAACACCTTTTCCCAACTTTGCACGTTTCCAGCTTGAGAGGAAAAGGGGCTTAAAATTCACAGTTATTCGCCCGAACGTGGGATTTGGCTGGGGACGGTTTCTAAATTCAAGTTGGGATGGGGGGCACCGAGGTGAGTGGTGGTTGTCCCCGAAAAAGCCCTCCCCTTTTCCGTAGCCCCGTTTAAAGTTTTGTTTGGGCTCCTGTTCAACGGGGATGCGCGTGCGCGTGGCAAACATGACACGCCCGTGTTCCCCTGGACCAGACCTTTCTAACGCCACCTGAGTTAAGGTGCTACGACGTCCCCAAGTGGGGATGCCTCTAAATGAAGCCAATTTCTCCTATTTGAATGCACTCTCCCAGCCCAGAGAGGCATGTGCCTTAAAATTCACAGTTATTCACCCGAACGTGGGATTTTGTTGAGGACGGTTTCTAAATTCAAGTTGGAACAGGGGGCACCGACGTGAGTGGTGTTTGTCCCCGAAAAAGCTCTCCCCTTTTCCGTAGCCCCGTTTAAAGTTTTGTTTGGGCTCCTGTTCAGCGGGGAAGCGCGTGCGCGTGGCAAACTTGACACCCCCGTGTTCCCCTGGTCCAGACCTTTCCAACGCCGCCTGAGTCAAGGTGCTACGACGTCCCCAAGTGGGGATGCCTGTAGATGAGCACATTTTCCCAACTTTGAATGTAAGTTTCCAGTATCATTGAAAATGTGGCCTCAAACGAGCAGTTTTGCCCCCGAACGTGGGATTTGGCTGGGGACGGTTTCTATATTCAAGTTGGGATGGGGGGCACCGAGGTGAGTGGTGGTTGTCCCCGAAAAAGCCCTCCCCTTTTCCGTAGCCCCGTTTAAAGTTTTGTTTGGGCTCCTGTTCAGCGGGGATGCGCGTGCGCGTGGCAACCTTGACACGCCCGTGTTCCCCTGGACCAGACCTTTCTAACGCCGCCTGAGTTAAGGTGCTACGACGTCCCTAAGTGGAGATGCCTGTAAATGAACACCTTTTCCCAACTTTGCACGTTTCCAGCTTGAGAGGAAAAGGGGCTTAAAATTCACAGTTATTCGCCCGAACGTGGGATTTCGCTGGGGACGGTTTCTAAGTTCAAGTTGGGATGGGGGGCACCGAGGTGAGTGGTGGTTGTCCCCGAAAAAGCCCTCCCCTTTTCCGTAGCCCCGTTTAAAGTTTTGTTTGGGCTCCTGTTCAGCGGGGAAGCGCGTGCGCGTGGCAACCTTGACACGCCCGTGTTCCCCTGGACCAGACCTTTCTAACGCCGCCTGAGTTAAGGTGCTACGACGTCCCCAAGTGGGGATGCCTGTAAATGAACACCTTTTCCCAACTTTGAATGTAAGTTTCCAGTATCATTGAAAATGTGGCCTCAAACGTGCAGTTTTGCCCCCGAACGTGGGATTTGGCTGGGGACGGTTTCTAAATTCAAGTTGGGATGGGGGGCACCGAGGTGAGTGGTGGTTGTCCCCGAAAAAGCCCTCCCCTTTTCCGTAGCCCCGTTTAAAGTTTTGTTTGGGCTCCTGTTCAACGGGGATGCGCGTGCGCGTGGCAAACATGACACGCCCGTGTTCCCCTGGACCAGACCTTTCTAACGCCACCTGAGTTAAGGTGCTACGACGTCCCCAAGTGGGGATGCCTCTAAATGAAGCCAATTTCTCCTATTTGAATGCACTCTCCCAGCCCAGAGAGGCATGTGCCTTAAAATTCACAGTTATTCACCCGAACGTGGGATTTTGTTGAGGACGGTTTCTAAATTCAAGTTGGAACAGGGGGCACCGACGTGAGTGGTGTTTGTCCCCGAAAAAGCTCTCCCCTTTTCCGTAGCCCCGTTTAAAGTTTTGTTTGGGCTCCTGTTCAGCGGGGATGCGCGTGCGCGTGGCAAACTTGACACCCCCGTGTTCCCCTGGTCCAGACCTTTCCAACGCCGCCTGAGTCAAGGTGCTACGACGTCCCCAAGTGGGGATGCCTGTAGATGAGCACATTTTCCCAACTTTGAATGTAAGTTTCCAGTATCATTGAAAATGTGGCCTCAAACGAGCAGTTTTGCCCCCGAACGTGGGATTTGGCTGGGGACGGTTTCTATATTCAAGTTGGGATGGGGGGCACCGAGGTGAGTGGTGGTTGTCCCCGAAAAAGCTCTCCCCTTTTCCGTAGCTCCGTTTAAAGTTTTGTTTTGGCTCCTGTTCAGCGGGGATGCGCGTGCGCGTGGCAACCTTGACACGCCCGTGTTCCCCTGGACCAGACCTTTCTAACGCCGCCTGAGTTAAGGTGCTACGACGTCCCTAAGTGGAGATGCCTGTAAATGAACACCTTTTCCCAACTTTGAATGTAAGTTTCCAGTATCATTGAAAATGTGGCCTCAAACGAGCAGTTTTGCCCCCGAACGTGGGATTTGGCTGGGGACTGTTTCTATATTCAAGTTGGGATGGGGGGCACCGAGGTGAGTGGTGGTTGTCCCCGAAAAAGCTCTCCCCTTTTCCGTAGCTCCGTTTAAAGTTTTGTTTTGGCTCCTGTTCAGCGGGGATGCGCGTGCGCGTGGCAACCTTGACACGCCCGTGTTCCCCTGGACCAGACCTTTCTAACGCCGCCTGAGTTAAGGTGCTACGACGTCCCTAAGTGGAGATGCCTGTAAATGAACACCTTTTCCCAACTTTGAATGTAAGTTTCCAGTATCATTGAAAATGTGGCCTCAAACGAGCAGTTTTGCCCCCGAACGTGGGATTTGGCTGGGGACGGTTTCTAAATTCAAGTTGGGATGGGGGGCACCGAGGTGAGTGGTGGTTGTCCCCGAAAAAGCTCTCCCCTTTTCCGTAGCTCCGTTTAAAGTTTTGTTTTGGCTCCTGTTCAACGGGGATGCGCGTGCGCGTGGCAAACATGACACGCCCGTGTTCCCCTGGACCAGACCTTTCTAACGCCACCTGAGTTAAGGTGCTACGACGTCCCCAAGTGGGGATGCCTCTAAATGAAGCCAATTTCTCCTATTTGAATGCACTCTCCCAGCCCAGAGAGGCATGTGCCTTAAAATTCACAGTTATTCACCCGAACGTGGGATTTTGTTGAGGACGGTTTCTAAATTCAAGTTGGAACAGGGGGCACCGACGTGAGTGGTGTTTGTCCCCGAAAAAGCTCTCCCCTTTTCCGTAGCCCCGTTTAAAGTTTTGTTTGGGCTCCTGTTTAGCGGGGATGCGCGTGCGCGTGGCAACCTTGACACGCCCGTGTTCCCCTGGACCAGACCTTTCCAACGCCACCCGAGTCAAGGTGCTACGACGTCCCTAAGTGGGGATGCCTGTAGATGAGCACATTTTCCCAGCTTTGAATGTAAGTTTCCAGCATCATTGAAAATGTGGCCTCAAACGTGCAGTTTTGCGCCCGAACGTGGGATTTTGTTGAGGACGGTTTCTAAATTCAAGTTGGAACAGGGGGCACCGACGTGAGTGGTGTTTGTCCCCGAAAAAGCTCTCCCCTTTTCCGTAGCCCCGTTTAAAGTTTTGTTTGGGCTCCTGTTTAGCGGGGATGCGCGTGCGCGTGGCAACCTTGACACGCCCGTGTTCCCCTGGACCAGACCTTTCCAACGCCACCCGAGTCAAGGTGCTACGACGTCCCTAAGTGGGGATGCCTGTAGATGAGCACATTTTCCCAGCTTTGAATGTAAGTTTCCAGCATCATTGAAAATGTGGCCTCAAACGTGCAGTTTTGCGCCCGAACGTGGGATTTTGTTGAGGACGGTTTCTAAATTCAAGTTAGCATAAGGGGCACACGTGTGAGTTGTTATTTTCCCAGGATTGATGGTTTCCAATTCGGTAGCTCCGTTTAAAGTTTTGTTTGGGCTCCTGTTTAGCGGGGATGCGCGTGCGCGTGGCAACCTTGACACGCCCGTGTTCCCCTGGACCAGACCTTTCCAACGCCACCCGAGTCAAGGTGCTACGACGTCCCTAAGTGGGGATGCCTGTAGATGAGCACATTTTCCCAGCTTTGAATGTAAGTTTCCAGCATCATTGAAAATGTGGCCTCAAACGTGCAGTTTTGCGCCCGAACGTGGGATTTTGTTGAGGACGGTTTCTAAATTCAAGTTAGCATAAGGGGCACACGTGTGAGTTGTTATTTTCCCAGGATTGATGGTTTCCAATTCGGTAGCTCCGTTTAAAATTTTGTTTGGGCTCCTGTTTAGCGGGGATGCGCGTGCGCGTGGCAAACTTGACACGCCCGTGTTCCCCTGGACCAGACCTTTCCAACGCCACCCGAGTTAAGGTGCTACGACGTCCCTAAGTGGAGATGCCTCTAAATGAAGCCAATTTCTCCTATTTGAATGCACTCTCCCAGCCCAGAGAGGCATGTGCCTTAAAATTCACAGTTATTCACCCGAACGTGGGATTTTGTTGAGGACGGTTTCTAAATTCAAGTTAGAATAAGGGGCACACGTGTGAGTTGTTATTTTCCCAGGATTGATGATTTCCAATTCGGTAGCTCCGTTTAAAGTTTTGTTTCGCTTCCCGTTTTCGTTGCGTAGCTCTGATTTGGCTGGGGATAGTTTTATACACTGCTTTAGAGTAAGACACATACGTGCGAGTTGTTTTCACATTGGAATTGACGATAGCCATTTCGGTGTTGACGTTTAACGTTTTCTTTCGCTTCCCGTTTCCGTTTTATCCAACCGATTTCGCTGGGGACAGTTTTGTTATTTAAGTTGGACTGAGACGCAGCGAC
>NC_090056.1:62500-67500 GCF_038355195.1 Osmerus mordax | reverse complement strand
AGCTTGAGAGGAAAAGGGGCTTAAAATTCACAGTTATTCGCCCGAACGTGGGATTTGGCTGGGGACGGTTTCTAAATTCAAGTTGGGATGGGGGGCACCGAGGTGAGTGGTGGTTGTCCCCGAAAAAGCCCTCCCCTTTTCCGTAGCCCCGTTTAAAGTTTTGTTTGGGCTCCTGTTCAACGGGGATGCGCGTGCGCGTGGCAAACATGACACGCCCGTGTTCCCCTGGACCAGACCTTTCTAACGCCACCTGAGTTAAGGTGCTACGACGTCCCCAAGTGGGGATGCCTCTAAATGAAGCCAATTTCTCCTATTTGAATGCACTCTCCCAGCCCAGAGAGGCATGTGCCTTAAAATTCACAGTTATTCACCCGAACGTGGGATTTTGTTGAGGACGGTTTCTAAATTCAAGTTGGAACAGGGGGCACCGACGTGAGTGGTGTTTGTCCCCGAAAAAGCTCTCCCCTTTTCCGTAGCCCCGTTTAAAGTTTTGTTTGGGCTCCTGTTCAGCGGGGAAGCGCGTGCGCGTGGCAAACTTGACACCCCCGTGTTCCCCTGGTCCAGACCTTTCCAACGCCGCCTGAGTCAAGGTGCTACGACGTCCCCAAGTGGGGATGCCTGTAGATGAGCACATTTTCCCAACTTTGAATGTAAGTTTCCAGTATCATTGAAAATGTGGCCTCAAACGAGCAGTTTTGCCCCCGAACGTGGGATTTGGCTGGGGACGGTTTCTATATTCAAGTTGGGATGGGGGGCACCGAGGTGAGTGGTGGTTGTCCCCGAAAAAGCCCTCCCCTTTTCCGTAGCCCCGTTTAAAGTTTTGTTTGGGCTCCTGTTCAGCGGGGATGCGCGTGCGCGTGGCAACCTTGACACGCCCGTGTTCCCCTGGACCAGACCTTTCTAACGCCGCCTGAGTTAAGGTGCTACGACGTCCCTAAGTGGAGATGCCTGTAAATGAACACCTTTTCCCAACTTTGCACGTTTCCAGCTTGAGAGGAAAAGGGGCTTAAAATTCACAGTTATTCGCCCGAACGTGGGATTTCGCTGGGGACGGTTTCTAAGTTCAAGTTGGGATGGGGGGCACCGAGGTGAGTGGTGGTTGTCCCCGAAAAAGCCCTCCCCTTTTCCGTAGCCCCGTTTAAAGTTTTGTTTGGGCTCCTGTTCAGCGGGGAAGCGCGTGCGCGTGGCAACCTTGACACGCCCGTGTTCCCCTGGACCAGACCTTTCTAACGCCGCCTGAGTTAAGGTGCTACGACGTCCCCAAGTGGGGATGCCTGTAAATGAACACCTTTTCCCAACTTTGAATGTAAGTTTCCAGTATCATTGAAAATGTGGCCTCAAACGTGCAGTTTTGCCCCCGAACGTGGGATTTGGCTGGGGACGGTTTCTAAATTCAAGTTGGGATGGGGGGCACCGAGGTGAGTGGTGGTTGTCCCCGAAAAAGCCCTCCCCTTTTCCGTAGCCCCGTTTAAAGTTTTGTTTGGGCTCCTGTTCAACGGGGATGCGCGTGCGCGTGGCAAACATGACACGCCCGTGTTCCCCTGGACCAGACCTTTCTAACGCCACCTGAGTTAAGGTGCTACGACGTCCCCAAGTGGGGATGCCTCTAAATGAAGCCAATTTCTCCTATTTGAATGCACTCTCCCAGCCCAGAGAGGCATGTGCCTTAAAATTCACAGTTATTCACCCGAACGTGGGATTTTGTTGAGGACGGTTTCTAAATTCAAGTTGGAACAGGGGGCACCGACGTGAGTGGTGTTTGTCCCCGAAAAAGCTCTCCCCTTTTCCGTAGCCCCGTTTAAAGTTTTGTTTGGGCTCCTGTTCAGCGGGGAAGCGCGTGCGCGTGGCAAACTTGACACCCCCGTGTTCCCCTGGTCCAGACCTTTCCAACGCCGCCTGAGTCAAGGTGCTACGACGTCCCCAAGTGGGGATGCCTGTAGATGAGCACATTTTCCCAACTTTGAATGTAAGTTTCCAGTATCATTGAAAATGTGGCCTCAAACGAGCAGTTTTGCCCCCGAACGTGGGATTTGGCTGGGGACGGTTTCTATATTCAAGTTGGGATGGGGGGCACCGAGGTGAGTGGTGGTTGTCCCCGAAAAAGCTCTCCCCTTTTCCGTAGCTCCGTTTAAAGTTTTGTTTTGGCTCCTGTTCAGCGGGGATGCGCGTGCGCGTGGCAACCTTGACACGCCCGTGTTCCCCTGGACCAGACCTTTCTAACGCCGCCTGAGTTAAGGTGCTACGACGTCCCTAAGTGGAGATGCCTGTAAATGAACACCTTTTCCCAACTTTGAATGTAAGTTTCCAGTATCATTGAAAATGTGGCCTCAAACGAGCAGTTTTGCCCCCGAACGTGGGATTTGGCTGGGGACTGTTTCTATATTCAAGTTGGGATGGGGGGCACCGAGGTGAGTGGTGGTTGTCCCCGAAAAAGCTCTCCCCTTTTCCGTAGCTCCGTTTAAAGTTTTGTTTTGGCTCCTGTTCAGCGGGGATGCGCGTGCGCGTGGCAACCTTGACACGCCCGTGTTCCCCTGGACCAGACCTTTCTAACGCCGCCTGAGTTAAGGTGCTACGACGTCCCTAAGTGGAGATGCCTGTAAATGAACACCTTTTCCCAACTTTGAATGTAAGTTTCCAGTATCATTGAAAATGTGGCCTCAAACGAGCAGTTTTGCCCCCGAACGTGGGATTTGGCTGGGGACGGTTTCTAAATTCAAGTTGGGATGGGGGGCACCGAGGTGAGTGGTGGTTGTCCCCGAAAAAGCTCTCCCCTTTTCCGTAGCTCCGTTTAAAGTTTTGTTTTGGCTCCTGTTCAACGGGGATGCGCGTGCGCGTGGCAAACATGACACGCCCGTGTTCCCCTGGACCAGACCTTTCTAACGCCACCTGAGTTAAGGTGCTACGACGTCCCCAAGTGGGGATGCCTCTAAATGAAGCCAATTTCTCCTATTTGAATGCACTCTCCCAGCCCAGAGAGGCATGTGCCTTAAAATTCACAGTTATTCACCCGAACGTGGGATTTTGTTGAGGACGGTTTCTAAATTCAAGTTGGAACAGGGGGCACCGACGTGAGTGGTGTTTGTCCCCGAAAAAGCTCTCCCCTTTTCCGTAGCCCCGTTTAAAGTTTTGTTTGGGCTCCTGTTTAGCGGGGATGCGCGTGCGCGTGGCAACCTTGACACGCCCGTGTTCCCCTGGACCAGACCTTTCCAACGCCACCCGAGTCAAGGTGCTACGACGTCCCTAAGTGGGGATGCCTGTAGATGAGCACATTTTCCCAGCTTTGAATGTAAGTTTCCAGCATCATTGAAAATGTGGCCTCAAACGTGCAGTTTTGCGCCCGAACGTGGGATTTTGTTGAGGACGGTTTCTAAATTCAAGTTAGCATAAGGGGCACACGTGTGAGTTGTTATTTTCCCAGGATTGATGGTTTCCAATTCGGTAGCTCCGTTTAAAGTTTTGTTTGGGCTCCTGTTTAGCGGGGATGCGCGTGCGCGTGGCAACCTTGACACGCCCGTGTTCCCCTGGACCAGACCTTTCCAACGCCACCCGAGTCAAGGTGCTACGACGTCCCTAAGTGGGGATGCCTGTAGATGAGCACATTTTCCCAGCTTTGAATGTAAGTTTCCAGCATCATTGAAAATGTGGCCTCAAACGTGCAGTTTTGCGCCCGAACGTGGGATTTTGTTGAGGACGGTTTCTAAATTCAAGTTAGCATAAGGGGCACACGTGTGAGTTGTTATTTTCCCAGGATTGATGGTTTCCAATTCGGTAGCTCCGTTTAAAATTTTGTTTGGGCTCCTGTTTAGCGGGGATGCGCGTGCGCGTGGCAAACTTGACACGCCCGTGTTCCCCTGGACCAGACCTTTCCAACGCCACCCGAGTTAAGGTGCTACGACGTCCCTAAGTGGAGATGCCTCTAAATGAAGCCAATTTCTCCTATTTGAATGCACTCTCCCAGCCCAGAGAGGCATGTGCCTTAAAATTCACAGTTATTCACCCGAACGTGGGATTTTGTTGAGGACGGTTTCTAAATTCAAGTTAGAATAAGGGGCACACGTGTGAGTTGTTATTTTCCCAGGATTGATGATTTCCAATTCGGTAGCTCCGTTTAAAGTTTTGTTTCGCTTCCCGTTTTCGTTGCGTAGCTCTGATTTGGCTGGGGATAGTTTTATACACTGCTTTAGAGTAAGACACATACGTGCGAGTTGTTTTCACATTGGAATTGACGATAGCCATTTCGGTGTTGACGTTTAACGTTTTCTTTCGCTTCCCGTTTCCGTTTTATCCAACCGATTTCGCTGGGGACAGTTTTGTTATTTAAGTTGGACTGAGACGCAGCGACGTGCGTTGAAATTTCCGCCCTATCTGCGACGGTTCACGGTTGTAGCTCCGATTGAAGTTTTCTTTTGCTTCCCGTTTCGCGCACGCGCACGTGCGCGTTATTAGTCCCGGTTTACCGTGTGCCCCCGGTTAATACCTTTCGAATGAGCCTATTTTGATCAAAATCCGTTGGGCGGAACCGAAAATGAGCTCGAAAAACGGTTTTCCCAGCTTCGCAGTGCATTTCCCAGCTTCTGACTTACAAGCGTAACATTGTCGCGGCCCCCAGTCCACCAGACAGCTACCATAGAGTATATAAGTCATCCTGGGAAAATGAATGGAAGTCAATGGCAGTATGACTTTACAGTGGTTTTGCCCATACTACACATATGGTGTATACATGGACCATGCACCATATGTGTCTCCCGCACACGGGTGAAAATGTATCCGCCTGAGAGGCACTCGGGGCGGGCACCCGATGGGGCATGAGACCCCCCCACCCCTGGTGGTCAAAAAAAAGTTAAAGTTTTTTTTTCCTTTCCTCCAGGCGCCTACTTGGCTCTGGGGCGCCCCAGAATCATGCCCCCCGACCCCGGCACTACCCGGGGGGCCGATGGGGGCCCTTTTTTTGAAATTTTTTTTTTCTCCATATTTGAAGCCCCGGCACAGGCTAGACCCAT
>NC_090056.1:47500-52500 GCF_038355195.1 Osmerus mordax | reverse complement strand
CCAGTATCATTGAAAATGTGGCCTCAAACGAGCAGTTTTGCCCCCGAACGTGGGATTTGGCTGGGGACGGTTTCTATATTCAAGTTGGGATGGGGGGCACCGAGGTGAGTGGTGGTTGTCCCCGAAAAAGCCCTCCCCTTTTCCGTAGCCCCGTTTAAAGTTTTGTTTGGGCTCCTGTTCAGCGGGGATGCGCGTGCGCGTGGCAACCTTGACACGCCCGTGTTCCCCTGGACCAGACCTTTCTAACGCCGCCTGAGTTAAGGTGCTACGACGTCCCTAAGTGGAGATGCCTGTAAATGAACACCTTTTCCCAACTTTGCACGTTTCCAGCTTGAGAGGAAAAGGGGCTTAAAATTCACAGTTATTCGCCCGAACGTGGGATTTCGCTGGGGACGGTTTCTAAGTTCAAGTTGGGATGGGGGGCACCGAGGTGAGTGGTGGTTGTCCCCGAAAAAGCCCTCCCCTTTTCCGTAGCCCCGTTTAAAGTTTTGTTTGGGCTCCTGTTCAGCGGGGAAGCGCGTGCGCGTGGCAACCTTGACACGCCCGTGTTCCCCTGGACCAGACCTTTCTAACGCCGCCTGAGTTAAGGTGCTACGACGTCCCCAAGTGGGGATGCCTGTAAATGAACACCTTTTCCCAACTTTGAATGTAAGTTTCCAGTATCATTGAAAATGTGGCCTCAAACGTGCAGTTTTGCCCCCGAACGTGGGATTTGGCTGGGGACGGTTTCTAAATTCAAGTTGGGATGGGGGGCACCGAGGTGAGTGGTGGTTGTCCCCGAAAAAGCCCTCCCCTTTTCCGTAGCCCCGTTTAAAGTTTTGTTTGGGCTCCTGTTCAACGGGGATGCGCGTGCGCGTGGCAAACATGACACGCCCGTGTTCCCCTGGACCAGACCTTTCTAACGCCACCTGAGTTAAGGTGCTACGACGTCCCCAAGTGGGGATGCCTCTAAATGAAGCCAATTTCTCCTATTTGAATGCACTCTCCCAGCCCAGAGAGGCATGTGCCTTAAAATTCACAGTTATTCACCCGAACGTGGGATTTTGTTGAGGACGGTTTCTAAATTCAAGTTGGAACAGGGGGCACCGACGTGAGTGGTGTTTGTCCCCGAAAAAGCTCTCCCCTTTTCCGTAGCCCCGTTTAAAGTTTTGTTTGGGCTCCTGTTCAGCGGGGAAGCGCGTGCGCGTGGCAAACTTGACACCCCCGTGTTCCCCTGGTCCAGACCTTTCCAACGCCGCCTGAGTCAAGGTGCTACGACGTCCCCAAGTGGGGATGCCTGTAGATGAGCACATTTTCCCAACTTTGAATGTAAGTTTCCAGTATCATTGAAAATGTGGCCTCAAACGAGCAGTTTTGCCCCCGAACGTGGGATTTGGCTGGGGACGGTTTCTATATTCAAGTTGGGATGGGGGGCACCGAGGTGAGTGGTGGTTGTCCCCGAAAAAGCCCTCCCCTTTTCCGTAGCCCCGTTTAAAGTTTTGTTTGGGCTCCTGTTCAGCGGGGATGCGCGTGCGCGTGGCAACCTTGACACGCCCGTGTTCCCCTGGACCAGACCTTTCTAACGCCGCCTGAGTTAAGGTGCTACGACGTCCCTAAGTGGAGATGCCTGTAAATGAACACCTTTTCCCAACTTTGCACGTTTCCAGCTTGAGAGGAAAAGGGGCTTAAAATTCACAGTTATTCGCCCGAACGTGGGATTTCGCTGGGGACGGTTTCTAAGTTCAAGTTGGGATGGGGGGCACCGAGGTGAGTGGTGGTTGTCCCCGAAAAAGCCCTCCCCTTTTCCGTAGCCCCGTTTAAAGTTTTGTTTGGGCTCCTGTTCAGCGGGGAAGCGCGTGCGCGTGGCAACCTTGACACGCCCGTGTTCCCCTGGACCAGACCTTTCTAACGCCGCCTGAGTTAAGGTGCTACGACGTCCCCAAGTGGGGATGCCTGTAAATGAACACCTTTTCCCAACTTTGAATGTAAGTTTCCAGTATCATTGAAAATGTGGCCTCAAACGTGCAGTTTTGCCCCCGAACGTGGGATTTGGCTGGGGACGGTTTCTAAATTCAAGTTGGGATGGGGGGCACCGAGGTGAGTGGTGGTTGTCCCCGAAAAAGCCCTCCCCTTTTCCGTAGCCCCGTTTAAAGTTTTGTTTGGGCTCCTGTTCAACGGGGATGCGCGTGCGCGTGGCAAACATGACACGCCCGTGTTCCCCTGGACCAGACCTTTCTAACGCCACCTGAGTTAAGGTGCTACGACGTCCCCAAGTGGGGATGCCTCTAAATGAAGCCAATTTCTCCTATTTGAATGCACTCTCCCAGCCCAGAGAGGCATGTGCCTTAAAATTCACAGTTATTCACCCGAACGTGGGATTTTGTTGAGGACGGTTTCTAAATTCAAGTTGGAACAGGGGGCACCGACGTGAGTGGTGTTTGTCCCCGAAAAAGCTCTCCCCTTTTCCGTAGCCCCGTTTAAAGTTTTGTTTGGGCTCCTGTTCAGCGGGGAAGCGCGTGCGCGTGGCAAACTTGACACCCCCGTGTTCCCCTGGTCCAGACCTTTCCAACGCCGCCTGAGTCAAGGTGCTACGACGTCCCCAAGTGGGGATGCCTGTAGATGAGCACATTTTCCCAACTTTGAATGTAAGTTTCCAGTATCATTGAAAATGTGGCCTCAAACGAGCAGTTTTGCCCCCGAACGTGGGATTTGGCTGGGGACGGTTTCTATATTCAAGTTGGGATGGGGGGCACCGAGGTGAGTGGTGGTTGTCCCCGAAAAAGCCCTCCCCTTTTCCGTAGCCCCGTTTAAAGTTTTGTTTGGGCTCCTGTTCAGCGGGGATGCGCGTGCGCGTGGCAACCTTGACACGCCCGTGTTCCCCTGGACCAGACCTTTCTAACGCCGCCTGAGTTAAGGTGCTACGACGTCCCTAAGTGGAGATGCCTGTAAATGAACACCTTTTCCCAACTTTGCACGTTTCCAGCTTGAGAGGAAAAGGGGCTTAAAATTCACAGTTATTCGCCCGAACGTGGGATTTCGCTGGGGACGGTTTCTAAGTTCAAGTTGGGATGGGGGGCACCGAGGTGAGTGGTGGTTGTCCCCGAAAAAGCCCTCCCCTTTTCCGTAGCCCCGTTTAAAGTTTTGTTTGGGCTCCTGTTCAGCGGGGAAGCGCGTGCGCGTGGCAACCTTGACACGCCCGTGTTCCCCTGGACCAGACCTTTCTAACGCCGCCTGAGTTAAGGTGCTACGACGTCCCCAAGTGGGGATGCCTGTAAATGAACACCTTTTCCCAACTTTGAATGTAAGTTTCCAGTATCATTGAAAATGTGGCCTCAAACGTGCAGTTTTGCCCCCGAACGTGGGATTTGGCTGGGGACGGTTTCTAAATTCAAGTTGGGATGGGGGGCACCGAGGTGAGTGGTGGTTGTCCCCGAAAAAGCCCTCCCCTTTTCCGTAGCCCCGTTTAAAGTTTTGTTTGGGCTCCTGTTCAACGGGGATGCGCGTGCGCGTGGCAAACATGACACGCCCGTGTTCCCCTGGACCAGACCTTTCTAACGCCACCTGAGTTAAGGTGCTACGACGTCCCCAAGTGGGGATGCCTCTAAATGAAGCCAATTTCTCCTATTTGAATGCACTCTCCCAGCCCAGAGAGGCATGTGCCTTAAAATTCACAGTTATTCACCCGAACGTGGGATTTTGTTGAGGACGGTTTCTAAATTCAAGTTGGAACAGGGGGCACCGACGTGAGTGGTGTTTGTCCCCGAAAAAGCTCTCCCCTTTTCCGTAGCCCCGTTTAAAGTTTTGTTTGGGCTCCTGTTCAGCGGGGAAGCGCGTGCGCGTGGCAAACTTGACACCCCCGTGTTCCCCTGGTCCAGACCTTTCCAACGCCGCCTGAGTCAAGGTGCTACGACGTCCCCAAGTGGGGATGCCTGTAGATGAGCACATTTTCCCAACTTTGAATGTAAGTTTCCAGTATCATTGAAAATGTGGCCTCAAACGAGCAGTTTTGCCCCCGAACGTGGGATTTGGCTGGGGACGGTTTCTATATTCAAGTTGGGATGGGGGGCACCGAGGTGAGTGGTGGTTGTCCCCGAAAAAGCTCTCCCCTTTTCCGTAGCTCCGTTTAAAGTTTTGTTTTGGCTCCTGTTCAGCGGGGATGCGCGTGCGCGTGGCAACCTTGACACGCCCGTGTTCCCCTGGACCAGACCTTTCTAACGCCGCCTGAGTTAAGGTGCTACGACGTCCCTAAGTGGAGATGCCTGTAAATGAACACCTTTTCCCAACTTTGAATGTAAGTTTCCAGTATCATTGAAAATGTGGCCTCAAACGAGCAGTTTTGCCCCCGAACGTGGGATTTGGCTGGGGACTGTTTCTATATTCAAGTTGGGATGGGGGGCACCGAGGTGAGTGGTGGTTGTCCCCGAAAAAGCTCTCCCCTTTTCCGTAGCTCCGTTTAAAGTTTTGTTTTGGCTCCTGTTCAGCGGGGATGCGCGTGCGCGTGGCAACCTTGACACGCCCGTGTTCCCCTGGACCAGACCTTTCTAACGCCGCCTGAGTTAAGGTGCTACGACGTCCCTAAGTGGAGATGCCTGTAAATGAACACCTTTTCCCAACTTTGAATGTAAGTTTCCAGTATCATTGAAAATGTGGCCTCAAACGAGCAGTTTTGCCCCCGAACGTGGGATTTGGCTGGGGACGGTTTCTAAATTCAAGTTGGGATGGGGGGCACCGAGGTGAGTGGTGGTTGTCCCCGAAAAAGCTCTCCCCTTTTCCGTAGCTCCGTTTAAAGTTTTGTTTTGGCTCCTGTTCAACGGGGATGCGCGTGCGCGTGGCAAACATGACACGCCCGTGTTCCCCTGGACCAGACCTTTCTAACGCCACCTGAGTTAAGGTGCTACGACGTCCCCAAGTGGGGATGCCTCTAAATGAAGCCAATTTCTCCTATTTGAATGCACTCTCCCAGCCCAGAGAGGCATGTGCCTTAAAATTCACAGTTATTCACCCGAACGTGGGATTTTGTT
>NC_090056.1:0-35000 GCF_038355195.1 Osmerus mordax | reverse complement strand
TGGCAAACATGACACGCCCGTGTTCCCCTGGACCAGACCTTTCTAACGCCACCTGAGTTAAGGTGCTACGACGTCCCCAAGTGGGGATGCCTCTAAATGAAGCCAATTTCTCCTATTTGAATGCACTCTCCCAGCCCAGAGAGGCATGTGCCTTAAAATTCACAGTTATTCACCCGAACGTGGGATTTTGTTGAGGACGGTTTCTAAATTCAAGTTGGAACAGGGGGCACCGACGTGAGTGGTGTTTGTCCCCGAAAAAGCTCTCCCCTTTTCCGTAGCCCCGTTTAAAGTTTTGTTTGGGCTCCTGTTTAGCGGGGATGCGCGTGCGCGTGGCAACCTTGACACGCCCGTGTTCCCCTGGACCAGACCTTTCCAACGCCACCCGAGTCAAGGTGCTACGACGTCCCTAAGTGGGGATGCCTGTAGATGAGCACATTTTCCCAGCTTTGAATGTAAGTTTCCAGCATCATTGAAAATGTGGCCTCAAACGTGCAGTTTTGCGCCCGAACGTGGGATTTTGTTGAGGACGGTTTCTAAATTCAAGTTAGCATAAGGGGCACACGTGTGAGTTGTTATTTTCCCAGGATTGATGGTTTCCAATTCGGTAGCTCCGTTTAAAGTTTTGTTTGGGCTCCTGTTTAGCGGGGATGCGCGTGCGCGTGGCAACCTTGACACGCCCGTGTTCCCCTGGACCAGACCTTTCCAACGCCACCCGAGTCAAGGTGCTACGACGTCCCTAAGTGGGGATGCCTGTAGATGAGCACATTTTCCCAGCTTTGAATGTAAGTTTCCAGCATCATTGAAAATGTGGCCTCAAACGTGCAGTTTTGCGCCCGAACGTGGGATTTTGTTGAGGACGGTTTCTAAATTCAAGTTAGCATAAGGGGCACACGTGTGAGTTGTTATTTTCCCAGGATTGATGGTTTCCAATTCGGTAGCTCCGTTTAAAATTTTGTTTGGGCTCCTGTTTAGCGGGGATGCGCGTGCGCGTGGCAAACTTGACACGCCCGTGTTCCCCTGGACCAGACCTTTCCAACGCCACCCGAGTTAAGGTGCTACGACGTCCCTAAGTGGAGATGCCTCTAAATGAAGCCAATTTCTCCTATTTGAATGCACTCTCCCAGCCCAGAGAGGCATGTGCCTTAAAATTCACAGTTATTCACCCGAACGTGGGATTTTGTTGAGGACGGTTTCTAAATTCAAGTTAGAATAAGGGGCACACGTGTGAGTTGTTATTTTCCCAGGATTGATGATTTCCAATTCGGTAGCTCCGTTTAAAGTTTTGTTTCGCTTCCCGTTTTCGTTGCGTAGCTCTGATTTGGCTGGGGATAGTTTTATACACTGCTTTAGAGTAAGACACATACGTGCGAGTTGTTTTCACATTGGAATTGACGATAGCCATTTCGGTGTTGACGTTTAACGTTTTCTTTCGCTTCCCGTTTCCGTTTTATCCAACCGATTTCGCTGGGGACAGTTTTGTTATTTAAGTTGGACTGAGACGCAGCGACGTGCGTTGAAATTTCCGCCCTATCTGCGACGGTTCACGGTTGTAGCTCCGATTGAAGTTTTCTTTTGCTTCCCGTTTCGCGCACGCGCACGTGCGCGTTATTAGTCCCGGTTTACCGTGTGCCCCCGGTTAATACCTTTCGAATGAGCCTATTTTGATCAAAATCCGTTGGGCGGAACCGAAAATGAGCTCGAAAAACGGTTTTCCCAGCTTCGCAGTGCATTTCCCAGCTTCTGACTTACAAGCGTAACATTGTCGCGGCCCCCAGTCCACCAGACAGCTACCATAGAGTATATAAGTCATCCTGGGAAAATGAATGGAAGTCAATGGCAGTATGACTTTACAGTGGTTTTGCCCATACTACACATATGGTGTATACATGGACCATGCACCATATGTGTCTCCCGCACACGGGTGAAAATGTATCCGCCTGAGAGGCACTCGGGGCGGGCACCCGATGGGGCATGAGACCCCCCCACCCCTGGTGGTCAAAAAAAAGTTAAAGTTTTTTTTTCCTTTCCTCCAGGCGCCTACTTGGCTCTGGGGCGCCCCAGAATCATGCCCCCCGACCCCGGCACTACCCGGGGGGCCGATGGGGGCCCTTTTTTTGAAATTTTTTTTTTCTCCATATTTGAAGCCCCGGCACAGGCTAGACCCATACCCCGACCCCGGGCACCCGCGAGCGGCCGGTAGGTGGCGTGTTTTGGGTCATTTTTTTTTTCTTGGCCGTTTTGAAGCCCCAGCGAGCCCCTGAGCCATACCCCGACCACGGCACTTCCCGGGCGGCCCCCCGTATACCGAAACGGCCGGTTGGGGGCGCTTTTTGTTTTTTTTTTTTTTTTCCATATTTGAAGCCCCGGCACAGGCTAGACCCATACCCCGACCCCGGGCACCCGCGAGCGGCCGGTAGGCGGCGCGTTTTGGGTCTTTTTTTATTTTTTTTTGCCCGTTTTGAAGCTCCAGCAAGGGCCTGATCCATGCCACACACGCAGACCATCGTGACACTGTCACCCACCTGACCGAATGGCGTTCTCGACCCCCACGATAGTTGGGCCCCCACCATACAGGTGGACGGTTCCTTCGGCACTGGGGGGTCAGTCTCTTGTCCCGGGTAGCCGAGAGCGGGGCCCGTGTGCCTCGAGGCTCCTGGGAGAAATGTTCGGTGCGAGGCCAAGGAGCACCGTCTGTCTTGGAGGTCCTACGATGGCGTTCCGGCGCGGGGAGTGGCACTCCTGGCTCACACCCTGGTGTTGTCCACCCCGCTACGCGTCGGCGTCAGAGACATGATGTTTCGCAAAACCTGCCCTCGGTATAACGGTTGGTGCGTCCTACAAACCCAGCCCGTCCTTGCTGACGGTGTCTCCCGGGTCCGGCTCGGCCGTCCCTACCCCCCGTCCCCCGGGGGAGAGGGTATGTCGTGGGGATCCCGGGGGGCCTCCCGTCGGGTGCTCCGCGTGGAGCCCTGGAGAAAGGCTACCTGGTTGATCCTGCCAGTAGCATATGCTTGTCTCAAAGATTAAGCCATGCAAGTCTAAGTACACACGGCCGGTACAGTGAAACTGCGAATGGCTCATTAAATCAGTTATGGTTCCTTTGATCGCTCCAACGTTACTTGGATAACTGTGGCAATTCTAGAGCTAATACATGCCAGGGTTAGGGTTAGGGTTAGGGTTAGGGTTAGGGTTAGGGTTAGGGTTAGGGTTAGGGTTAGGGTTAGGGTTAGGGTTAGGGTTAGGGTTAGGTTTAATGTCTGAAAATCCCCCGAGCCCAGTAGTTCGGTACTTCGACCCACTTAGGCTCAGGACTGAGGCACACGCTATGCCAATGCTGAGTCATCCACCACATCCGAACAGGGGCTAGGCCCCTCCAGGAACCCCGAGGGGAACCCAGGCCGGGTAACACCTGAAGCGCTCGCCACTCGACACAGGGTGAGTGAGGAGCACTCAGGGGGATAGTAATATATAAACATACAACAAGAAACAATGCATAATATATAAGTATAGGTCGAGCACATGGATGGCCGTCTCCGTATCCACTTGACATGTTCAGGTAGCAGGGTCAATGCGGGAGCATGCTCAGAGTCAGAAAGGTCCCTTGTTGTTAGTAGAAGTTAATATCTGGAGGGTCTCTGTCCACCTGGGGGACAAAGTAAACACCATCAGAGTATATAAAAGTCATAAAGTGTTTGAAACCGAGTTATTATTCCAATTATGGTATCAATCCTTAAGAGTCCCGATCCCCAAGGGGTCAAGGTACACATCCTCAGATTATAAATAGGTTTGATGTCTGATGATCACCCGAGCCCAGCAGTTTCGTGCTTCGACCCGTTTAGGTGTGAACTCTCACTGGTTGGGGTTAGGACAGGTGACCCAGTGAGGTGGCCCAGTGAGGTGGCCCAGTAATCAGAGATAAAACCACTGGGGGGAAGCAACGGTTAAGTTTTAGGCGTAGACCCCCCCAGGTTGGGGTTAGGATAAGTGACAGGGGGGCTATCCCACCCCATTAAGTCACAGTAGGTTAGTCGTCTGGTTAAGTTTTAGGCGTAGGCCCTCCCAGGTTGGGGTTAGGATAAGTGACAGGGGGGTTATCCTACCCCATTAAGTCACAGAAGGTAAGCCTTCCGGTTGAGTTTTAGGCGTAGACCCTCCCAGGTTGGGGTTAGGATAAGTGACAGGGGGGCTATCCTACCCCATTAAGTCACAGTAGGTCAGCCTTTCGGTTAAGTTTTAGGCGTAGACCCTCCCAGGTTGGGGTTAGGGTAAGTGACAGGGGGGCTATCCTACCCCATTAAGTCACAGTAGGCCAGCCTATGGGATGGTGACGGTTGGGTTAAGGTACGCGGAGAAGGGCAAAAGAGGGAGCAACATGCCGGCGTCTGGGGGGAGTACACGAGGAACGCAGGAGGGATAGAAATTAAATAAAGGGCCTGTGTGGACATATAAGGTGCAATTGAGTGTGTGAGTGCGTGTCCTACCTTGACCGGGTAGCTAACTTAATCTGAAAAGCTAAAAAAGGTTCTACCTGGAAAGTTAAGAATCTATACCAATCCCGGGTGCAGATGTGGGGAGGACCCCAAGGAAATGCAGGGCTGTGGAAGGAAGGGGTTAATAAACAAGATACATGAGTGTCATAGCCCTGTCCTCACTGCACATGAGTGCGATGAAGATAAAGCCATGCAGACAATAGTGGTGGGAGTGGGGTGAGAGAGATATAGAGAGAGGCGCTCCTGTTAGAGCAAATAAAAGTTGTAGTCAAAAACGCAGGACTCCATTCCCTGGGCGGTGCCTCCTGCCGGGCCCATGCCAGAAATTAAGCAGGGATATACGGGGTCCTAACTGGCCACGACCGGTTTCGTCCTCTCCCAGGACTCGTCAGGTGACGGAAATAAAACATGAGCAGGAACCAGGGCCATCCTAGGCTACGGACTGACAGGGGACCTCGAGGCTACACCAAAGAAGGAGGATGGTGGTCACCCCGGTGCCCTCCTGGCAGCCCACCAGAAGCGGTATTCAGAATTATTGTCTAGGGAAAAGAGTAGAGAGGGAGAGAGAGAGAGAGAGAGGGGGAGGGCGCGCGTGTGTGCGAGGCATGTGTGTACACTCAGGGTGGTGAACAAGCTAAGTGAGAGGAGAAGATCTGTAAAAGAAGAAGCATGGGTTAGGATTAGTGAAAGGGGGTCCAGAAAAACCTGTGGAAGGAGGGGGGGGGGGGGGGGGGGATTGTCTTTATGTGTGAGTGCTTAATGCACAGAGAAGCCTAAAATGTGTGTGTGCCTAGAGAAAGAGAGAGAGCGGAACAGACCAGTAGAGAATAGTAGAGAGAGAGAGACAGAATGTGTGTGTGAGTGTGTGAGAGAGTATGTGTGTGAGCAAAGCCTAAGATTATGTGTGTGTGCTTATGCACAGAAATGAATGTGTGAGCATGGAATGGGAGGGGGAGGAGGGAGAGGGAAGAAAAGAGAAAGTACATTATATCCATGCATACATATACACAGACATGTAGTACAAGCATGCACACACACTATCAGCAGTTCATGCAAACGCGTGGGGTATGAGTATGAGGTGGTAGGCCCAAGTTATTAATAAATGCACCCTATTAAATCAATCAAGCAACCAAACTAGACTAGAAAGAAAAACTTACATATGGCCCCAGAAGATGGAGAAGTGAAGATGAGATGGGAGATCCTAAGATGGATGCTTGCAGCGCGTGGTAGCAGCAGGTGCGTTTATGGGCAAAAAACAAGTGGGCTAATTAGCAACAGGTCCGCTAGCACGCATGCGTTCAGAGCATGGTACTGAATATGACACAAAACAAGCTAATAATTCGATAAAAAAACTAGATAAACAATTTATGGATAGCAAAAGCAAGTTAGAAAACGTATTATTGAGGGGTGGGAAATGGTCTTACGGTCACGCAGCTCCGGTCGGCAGTCACAGTCTCAAACGAACACACAGGCTTATTAATACCGGAGTATTAGTGACGGTGAAGAAAAAAGTTTTTGGAGAGAGGACGTCAAGGGGCGGGATCTCCAAATCACGTCACTAGCCATTGGAGTGTAAGGTCTGTGATTGACGTGGCAAACCGGGACGTGCAGCCAAGTCCGATGTAAACAAACACTGCAAAACTAGCAACGCCGTTCGGTAGCAGAAAACGGAGACTTGGAGATGAGAAAAAATTCCAAACCAAGAGGCAGTAGAGTGGTACAATCCTCAGAGTGTAGGGGAAAACGAATCACGTTTTACACAGGTGTAGAACCGGTCTGCACTGCTACGTTATGTGAAAAATAGCTGCCGCAGAAGAACGACCTGCTGCGGTGACGTCACTGAGAGGAAATCCCAGGGAAGCCCCTGCGCGTCCGTGGTCTCTACAACAGGGTGTAGGTACAGGCGAAAAAAATATTATGTTGAGCAGCAATAAGGGACTGGACTACACATTAGCAGTAAACAGTAAACTAATATTATCCCTATTAATATAATATAATATATTATATAATAAACCCTTAGAATAAAAGGCAAAACCAGAACGTTCCAAGGTAAAATTAGGACTCCAAGATAATCTAAGGATGGCCAAAGTATCTAAAAAACAGTGGCAGAAACGTGATAAAAGCAGCTCTCAGACTAAGAATCACCATAGAGGTCACGACCAACATAATCCAGAGGCCTAGAGCCAGCCGTCTCACAGAGAAACCACGTCACACAAGCACATCCCTACTCTGGACAGCAACACAACTCAGACCACCAGAGTCCGCAAAGTGGTCGAGGTCACATCCGATATTCCCCAATCATCAATGCAGACCATGGTGCCTAATCCATGCCCTGACAGATGACAGCCGGTAGGCAAGACACCAGGGTCACATCCGATATACCTGATGTCAACAGCCACCCCAGGCAGTCACCCAAGGCCAAAACCCCATGACAAGGCCCAAGACCAAGATCACCGCTGAGGGTGAAACGCCCCGCAGTGAGTCCAAGTGGTCCAGAGATTATGGTATTAGCCAGTGAACAAGATACTCATCAAGACACCGGCCTAGGCCTCAATGGACAGAACGGTCTAGATTCCTAGAGTAGAGAGTAGGCCTAAATCCATATGTGTGTGAAAAAATGTGGTCCAGTCTATATGGTGATCTCCAGCGTAATCCCTCCAGGAAGATGACCACAAAAGGTGGTGTGTATACACAAAGTAGGCGTCAAGGCGCCACTCCACAGGTAACCTAATGGCATAGCCACAGGTAAAAACAGCTCTGTGGGTAGATGTCACCTGGTCACAACTTCTGTAGTTGTACAGGGATGTGTATTTGGAGAGTACAGGCCGTGGCATACACTTTTTCTTGGTCTCCAGTGTAATACCTCCAGGAAGATGACCACATAGAGTGGTGTATATACACAAAATAGGCGCGAGGGCGCCACTCCACAGGCAACCTAATGGCACAGCCACAGGTAAAATCACCTCTTTGGGTAGATGTCACCTGGTCACAACCTCTGCAGTTGTACAGGGATGTGTATTGTGAGAATACAGGCCGTAGCATCCACTTCATTCTTCTCCACATGTGGTGAGGGGGTGACGCGGTGGGGGCTCCATCGTCACGTGTGGGAGTGAGGGAATGTATAAAAGGAACATCCCCAGGTGGCCAACACACGGTGATAGCCCTTAGTACCGGTCCAGGCCTCAGTGTCCGTGGATGTGAATCCAAATAAGGAGAGCAAAAACTAAAAATACGTAGGCTATTAGATGTGAATAAACTCTGAGTAGTGGCTTCCGCATGCTAGGTTGACTTGCTGCTGTTGAGCCATGTCCTCTGACTCTGCCATTGGGCGTCAGGCGGCTCCCGGTGGGTGATTGGCCGAGGAGGCCAGCTGAACCAGGAGCCGAGCGTCATGCAACACAACCTAGGTCCATTCATGGTAGTAAGTTATGGATAGGATGCTGCTTAAGGGGAATCGGGCTAAAGGCTAAAGGGAAAATATCCAGCTAATCAAAGGCCACCGGCTGTGGCAGGCTGAGTAGGAAGGTCTACCATTCCACGGACAGTCTGATGGGGGCCATTCTGGCTCCATACTAAATCCAAACCCCCTAAGCGGTCCCCCCACTGTGCGAGCTGGTAAGGTCAATTAGTCGAAGCCCCAGCCAACACATCCACGGTCTTCTAGGTGAGAATGTTGTTGTGAATGCAGGGGACATTAGGGACAGTTTGTATTATGGACCCAGGTCTGGAGGAGAAGTCCAGACGCGCGTACGCGATCAATGGAGGTCTTTAAATCCAAAACAAGTGTATTGTATCTTCTCCCAGAAGGCTCCACATCAGATTTATTTGTGTCTAATAGGCGATACAATCCAAGTCAGGTAGAGGATGGGGGGTCCCAGTCAGAGCACCTAAGTGTATCCAGGGGAGGCGAACCCTGATAGAGGTGACGATGGCCGGGTACTCAAAAAACCAAACTGAACACAGGGAGGGGGATCACACTCCATGATGTGAGAGAGCCCCAAGTCCCAACTAGCGTGTGGGTGTCCCCACTAAACCTGGTTGCAGGGAGGGACACCAGAGAGACGGAGTTGATAGGCCTGGGGTCGAAGGTAACTGACTAGAGTGCCCACCAGGAGTGGAGCGCCCCAGTGAAGGGGGGCTCGGCTAACCTAGGGGCTTATATAAGTAGGAACCAGGTATGGGAGCCTCAAAACCGTGAGCGAAGTGCTGAACTAAACCGAACCCCTAGATTACTAGTATGAGGCCAGGTTAGGCCAACCATACTAATTTAGGCTAAGCTAACAATACCAGTCTAGATGACGTGAACCGTGTGAAAAAATGCGAAACGGCAGCATCTGAAGGGCTAGGCTAACAAAGCTGAGTTAGGCTAACAATGCTAAGCTAGGCTAAGCTAACAAAAACCGTCCAGATAGGTCAAAAAACGATATAGATCATAACTAATATGCAAATTAGCGGGTTGGGTAAATGCTAACAATGCTAGGCTAGGCTAACAAAAAACCGTCTAAATTGGTCAGAAAAAGAATATAGATCATAACTAACATGCAAAATAGCAAATTGGGTAAAGGCTAACAATGCTAAGCTAGGCTAAGCTAGGTTATGCTAAGCTAACAAAAACGTCTAAATAAGTAAAAAACGTGTGGGTCATGTCAAACCTACCGAATAACGCATCGGGCTGGGCTAACAATGCTAAGCTAAGCTAAATATGCTAAATGGCGCAAGGCGGACCCAAAATACGACGTTCTAATATATAACCTGGGTTCCTCGTAAAAAAGAGCGCAGGCCCGCCCGGTAGGTCCCTAGTCACACCGCGAGAATCAGGAGAAGCAACGTACATGGCTGTGATGTTTAGTCACATGCGGGTAAATCATATAAAACCAGTACCCTCGCCACATCAACCCAGTGCGCGGCCGGTCTCAACTCCAAAAATATGTCCCAACGGAAGTCTCAGCACATCTAGTTCCGTGTCTCTGACTGGAGATCTGCCATGCACAAATTAGAGGGGCATATCCCCGTGCCCAGCTAGGAAGTGTTGCATGAAAGGGTTGAATCGCTAGTGGAGGGAGACGGTGCGAACAAGTCAGTGGTCCCAATATAACAAGCAAGTAAATTGGTGGCATCCTGATGTGGATTCAGATCACAGCCTTGTATGCTCCGGCGGGTTAGGTTTAATGTCTGAAAATCCCCCGAGCCCAGTAGTTCGGTACTTCGACCCACTTAGGCTCAGGACTGAGGCACACGCTATGCCAATGCTGAGTCATCCACCACATCCGAACAGGGGCTAGGCCCCTCCAGGAACCCCGAGGGGAACCCAGGCCGGGTAACACCTGAAGCGCTCGCCACTCGACACAGGGTGAGTGAGGAGCACTCAGGGGGATAGTAATATATAAACATACAACAAGAAACAATGCATAATATATAAGTATAGGTCGAGCACATGGATGGCCGTCTCCGTATCCACTTGACATGTTCAGGTAGCAGGGTCAATGCGGGAGCATGCTCAGAGTCAGAAAGGTCCCTTGTTGTTAGTAGAAGTTAATATCTGGAGGGTCTCTGTCCACCTGGGGGACAAAGTAAACACCATCAGAGTATATAAAAGTCATAAAGTGTTTGAAACCGAGTTATTATTCCAATTATGGTATCAATCCTTAAGAGTCCCGATCCCCAAGGGGTCAAGGTACACATCCTCAGATTATAAATAGGTTTGATGTCTGATGATCACACGAGCCCAGCAGTTTCGTGCTTCGACCCGTTTAGGTGTGAACTCTCACTGGTTGGGGTTAGGACAGGTGACCCAGTGAGGTGGCCCAGTGAGGTGGCCCAGTAATCAGAGATAAAACCACTGGGGGGAAGCAACGGTTAAGTTTTAGGCGTAGACCCCCCCAGGTTGGGGTTAGGATAAGTGACAGGGGGGCTATCCCACCCCATTAAGTCACAGTAGGTTAGTCGTCTGGTTAAGTTTTAGGCGTAGGCCCTCCCAGGTTGGGGTTAGGATAAGTGACAGGGGGGTTATCCTACCCCATTAAGTCACAGAAGGTAAGCCTTCCGGTTGAGTTTTAGGCGTAGACCCTCCCAGGTTGGGGTTAGGATAAGTGACAGGGGGGCTATCCTACCCCATTAAGTCACAGTAGGTCAGCCTTTCGGTTAAGTTTTAGGCGTAGACCCTCCCAGGTTGGGGTTAGGGTAAGTGACAGGGGGGCTATCCTACCCCATTAAGTCACAGTAGGCCAGCCTATGGGATGGTGACGGTTGGGTTAAGGTACGCGGAGAAGGGCAAAAGAGGGAGCAACATGCCGGCGTCTGGGGGGAGTACACGAGGAACGCAGGAGGGATAGAAATTAAATAAAGGGCCTGTGTGGACATATAAGGTGCAATTGAGTGTGTGAGTGCGTGTCCTACCTTGACCGGGTAGCTAACTTAATCTGAAAAGCTAAAAAAGGTTCTACCTGGAAAGTTAAGAATCTATACCAATCCCGGGTGCAGATGTGGGGAGGACCCCAAGGAAATGCAGGGCTGTGGAAGGAAGGGGTTAATAAACAAGATACATGAGTGTCATAGCCCTGTCCTCACTGCACATGAGTGCGATGAAGATAAAGCCATGCAGACAATAGTGGTGGGAGTGGGGTGAGAGAGATATAGAGAGAGGCGCTCCTGTTAGAGCAAATAAAAGTTGTAGTCAAAAACGCAGGACTCCATTCCCTGGGCGGTGCCTCCTGCCGGGCCCATGCCAGAAATTAAGCAGGGATATACGGGGTCCTAACTGGCCACGACCGGTTTCGTCCTCTCCCAGGACTCGTCAGGTGACGGAAATAAAACATGAGCAGGAACCAGGGCCATCCTAGGCTACGGACTGACAGGGGACCTCGAGGCTACACCAAAGAAGGAGGATGGTGGTCACCCCGGTGCCCTCCTGGCAGCCCACCAGAAGCGGTATTCAGAATTATTGTCTAGGGAAAAGAGTAGAGAGGGAGAGAGAGAGAGAGAGAGGGGGAGGGCGCGCGTGTGTGCGAGGCATGTGTGTACACTCAGGGTGGTGAACAAGCTAAGTGAGAGGAGAAGATCTGTAAAAGAAGAAGCATGGGTTAGGATTAGTGAAAGGGGGTCCAGAAAAACCTGTGGAAGGAGGGGGGGGGGGGGGGGGGGATTGTCTTTATGTGTGAGTGCTTAATGCACAGAGAAGCCTAAAATGTGTGTGTGCCTAGAGAAAGAGAGAGAGCGGAACAGACCAGTAGAGAATAGTAGAGAGAGAGAGACAGAATGTGTGTGTGAGTGTGTGAGAGAGTATGTGTGTGAGCAAAGCCTAAGATTATGTGTGTGTGCTTATGCACAGAAATGAATGTGTGAGCATGGAATGGGAGGGGGAGGAGGGAGAGGGAAGAAAAGAGAAAGTACATTATATCCATGCATACATATACACAGACATGTAGTACAAGCATGCACACACACTATCAGCAGTTCATGCAAACGCGTGGGGTATGAGTATGAGGTGGTAGGCCCAAGTTATTAATAAATGCACCCTATTAAATCAATCAAGCAACCAAACTAGACTAGAAAGAAAAACTTACATATGGCCCCAGAAGATGGAGAAGTGAAGATGAGATGGGAGATCCTAAGATGGATGCTTGCAGCGCGTGGTAGCAGCAGGTGCGTTTATGGGCAAAAAACAAGTGGGCTAATTAGCAACAGGTCCGCTAGCACGCATGCGTTCAGAGCATGGTACTGAATATGACACAAAACAAGCTAATAATTCGATAAAAAAACTAGATAAACAATTTATGGATAGCAAAAGCAAGTTAGAAAACGTATTATTGAGGGGTGGGAAATGGTCTTACGGTCACGCAGCTCCGGTCGGCAGTCACAGTCTCAAACGAACACACAGGCTTATTAATACCGGAGTATTAGTGACGGTGAAGAAAAAAGTTTTTGGAGAGAGGACGTCAAGGGGCGGGATCTCCAAATCACGTCACTAGCCATTGGAGTGTAAGGTCTGTGATTGACGTGGCAAACCGGGACGTGCAGCCAAGTCCGATGTAAACAAACACTGCAAAACTAGCAACGCCGTTCGGTAGCAGAAAACGGAGACTTGGAGATGAGAAAAAATTCCAAACCAAGAGGCAGTAGAGTGGTACAATCCTCAGAGTGTAGGGGAAAACGAATCACGTTTTACACAGGTGTAGAACCGGTCTGCACTGCTACGTTATGTGAAAAATAGCTGCCGCAGAAGAACGACCTGCTGCGGTGACGTCACTGAGAGGAAATCCCAGGGAAGCCCCTGCGCGTCCGTGGTCTCTACAACAGGGTGTAGGTACAGGCGAAAAAAATATTATGTTGAGCAGCAATAAGGGACTGGACTACACATTAGCAGTAAACAGTAAACTAATATTATCCCTATTAATATAATATAATATATTATATAATAAACCCTTAGAATAAAAGGCAAAACCAGAACGTTCCAAGGTAAAATTAGGACTCCAAGATAATCTAAGGATGGCCAAAGTATCTAAAAAACAGTGGCAGAAACGTGATAAAAGCAGCTCTCAGACTAAGAATCACCATAGAGGTCACGACCAACATAATCCAGAGGCCTAGAGCCAGCCGTCTCACAGAGAAACCACGTCACACAAGCACATCCCTACTCTGGACAGCAACACAACTCAGACCACCAGAGTCCGCAAAGTGGTCGAGGTCACATCCGATATTCCCCAATCATCAATGCAGACCATGGTGCCTAATCCATGCCCTGACAGATGACAGCCGGTAGGCAAGACACCAGGGTCACATCCGATATACCTGATGTCAACAGCCACCCCAGGCAGTCACCCAAGGCCAAAACCCCATGACAAGGCCCAAGACCAAGATCACCGCTGAGGGTGAAACGCCCCGCAGTGAGTCCAAGTGGTCCAGAGATTATGGTATTAGCCAGTGAACAAGATACTCATCAAGACACCGGCCTAGGCCTCAATGGACAGAACGGTCTAGATTCCTAGAGTAGAGAGTAGGCCTAAATCCATATGTGTGTGAAAAAATGTGGTCCAGTCTATATGGTGATCTCCAGCGTAATCCCTCCAGGAAGATGACCACAAAAGGTGGTGTGTATACACAAAGTAGGCGTCAAGGCGCCACTCCACAGGTAACCTAATGGCATAGCCACAGGTAAAAACAGCTCTGTGGGTAGATGTCACCTGGTCACAACTTCTGTAGTTGTACAGGGATGTGTATTTGGAGAGTACAGGCCGTGGCATACACTTTTTCTTGGTCTCCAGTGTAATACCTCCAGGAAGATGACCACATAGAGTGGTGTATATACACAAAATAGGCGCGAGGGCGCCACTCCACAGGCAACCTAATGGCACAGCCACAGGTAAAATCACCTCTTTGGGTAGATGTCACCTGGTCACAACCTCTGCAGTTGTACAGGGATGTGTATTGTGAGAATACAGGCCGTAGCATCCACTTCATTCTTCTCCACATGTGGTGAGGGGGTGACGCGGTGGGGGCTCCATCGTCACGTGTGGGAGTGAGGGAATGTATAAAAGGAACATCCCCAGGTGGCCAACACACGGTGATAGCCCTTAGTACCGGTCCAGGCCTCAGTGTCCGTGGATGTGAATCCAAATAAGGAGAGCAAAAACTAAAAATACGTAGGCTATTAGATGTGAATAAACTCTGAGTAGTGGCTTCCGCATGCTAGGTTGACTTGCTGCTGTTGAGCCATGTCCTCTGACTCTGCCATTGGGCGTCAGGCGGCTCCCGGTGGGTGATTGGCCGAGGAGGCCAGCTGAACCAGGAGCCGAGCGTCATGCAACACAACCTAGGTCCATTCATGGTAGTAAGTTATGGATAGGATGCTGCTTAAGGGGAATCGGGCTAAAGGCTAAAGGGAAAATATCCAGCTAATCAAAGGCCACCGGCTGTGGCAGGCTGAGTAGGAAGGTCTACCATTCCACGGACAGTCTGATGGGGGCCATTCTGGCTCCATACTAAATCCAAACCCCCTAAGCGGTCCCCCCACTGTGCGAGCTGGTAAGGTCAATTAGTCGAAGCCCCAGCCAACACATCCACGGTCTTCTAGGTGAGAATGTTGTTGTGAATGCAGGGGACATTAGGGACAGTTTGTATTATGGACCCAGGTCTGGAGGAGAAGTCCAGACGCGCGTACGCGATCAATGGAGGTCTTTAAATCCAAAACAAGTGTATTGTATCTTCTCCCAGAAGGCTCCACATCAGATTTATTTGTGTCTAATAGGCGATACAATCCAAGTCAGGTAGAGGATGGGGGGTCCCAGTCAGAGCACCTAAGTGTATCCAGGGGAGGCGAACCCTGATAGAGGTGACGATGGCCGGGTACTCAAAAAACCAAACTGAACACAGGGAGGGGGATCACACTCCATGATGTGAGAGAGCCCCAAGTCCCAACTAGCGTGTGGGTGTCCCCACTAAACCTGGTTGCAGGGAGGGACACCAGAGAGACGGAGTTGATAGGCCTGGGGTCGAAGGTAACTGACTAGAGTGCCCACCAGGAGTGGAGCGCCCCAGTGAAGGGGGGCTCGGCTAACCTAGGGGCTTATATAAGTAGGAACCAGGTATGGGAGCCTCAAAACCGTGAGCGAAGTGCTGAACTAAACCGAACCCCTAGATTACTAGTATGAGGCCAGGTTAGGCCAACCATACTAATTTAGGCTAAGCTAACAATACCAGTCTAGATGACGTGAACCGTGTGAAAAAATGCGAAACGGCAGCATCTGAAGGGCTAGGCTAACAAAGCTGAGTTAGGCTAACAATGCTAAGCTAGGCTAAGCTAACAAAAACCGTCCAGATAGGTCAAAAAACGATATAGATCATAACTAATATGCAAATTAGCGGGTTGGGTAAATGCTAACAATGCTAGGCTAGGCTAACAAAAAACCGTCTAAATTGGTCAGAAAAAGAATATAGATCATAACTAACATGCAAAATAGCAAATTGGGTAAAGGCTAACAATGCTAAGCTAGGCTAAGCTAGGTTATGCTAAGCTAACAAAAACGTCTAAATAAGTAAAAAACGTGTGGGTCATGTCAAACCTACCGAATAACGCATCGGGCTGGGCTAACAATGCTAAGCTAAGCTAAATATGCTAAATGGCGCAAGGCGGACCCAAAATACGACGTTCTAATATATAACCTGGGTTCCTCGTAAAAAAGAGCGCAGGCCCGCCCGGTAGGTCCCTAGTCACACCGCGAGAATCAGGAGAAGCAACGTACATGGCTGTGATGTTTAGTCACATGCGGGTAAATCATATAAAACCAGTACCCTCGCCACATCAACCCAGTGCGCGGCCGGTCTCAACTCCAAAAATATGTCCCAACGGAAGTCTCAGCACATCTAGTTCCGTGTCTCTGACTGGAGATCTGCCATGCACAAATTAGAGGGGCATATCCCCGTGCCCAGCTAGGAAGTGTTGCATGAAAGGGTTGAATCGCTAGTGGAGGGAGACGGTGCGAACAAGTCAGTGGTCCCAATATAACAAGCAAGTAAATTGGTGGCATCCTGATGTGGATTCAGATCACAGCCTTGTATGCTCCGGCGGGTTAGGTTTAATGTCTGAAAATCCCCCGAGCCCAGTAGTTCGGTACTTCGACCCACTTAGGCTCAGGACTGAGGCACACGCTATGCCAATGCTGAGTCATCCACCACATCCGAACAGGGGCTAGGCCCCTCCAGGAACCCCGAGGGGAACCCAGGCCGGGTAACACCTGAAGCGCTCGCCACTCGACACAGGGTGAGTGAGGAGCACTCAGGGGGATAGTAATATATAAACATACAACAAGAAACAATGCATAATATATAAGTATAGGTCGAGCACATGGATGGCCGTCTCCGTATCCACTTGACATGTTCAGGTAGCAGGGTCAATGCGGGAGCATGCTCAGAGTCAGAAAGGTCCCTTGTTGTTAGTAGAAGTTAATATCTGGAGGGTCTCTGTCCACCTGGGGGACAAAGTAAACACCATCAGAGTATATAAAAGTCATAAAGTGTTTGAAACCGAGTTATTATTCCAATTATGGTATCAATCCTTAAGAGTCCCGATCCCCAAGGGGTCAAGGTACACATCCTCAGATTATAAATAGGTTTGATGTCTGATGATCACACGAGCCCAGCAGTTTCGTGCTTCGACCCGTTTAGGTGTGAACTCTCACTGGTTGGGGTTAGGACAGGTGACCCAGTGAGGTGGCCCAGTGAGGTGGCCCAGTAATCAGAGATAAAACCACTGGGGGGAAGCAACGGTTAAGTTTTAGGCGTAGACCCCCCCAGGTTGGGGTTAGGATAAGTGACAGGGGGGCTATCCCACCCCATTAAGTCACAGTAGGTTAGTCGTCTGGTTAAGTTTTAGGCGTAGGCCCTCCCAGGTTGGGGTTAGGATAAGTGACAGGGGGGTTATCCTACCCCATTAAGTCACAGAAGGTAAGCCTTCCGGTTGAGTTTTAGGCGTAGACCCTCCCAGGTTGGGGTTAGGATAAGTGACAGGGGGGCTATCCTACCCCATTAAGTCACAGTAGGTCAGCCTTTCGGTTAAGTTTTAGGCGTAGACCCTCCCAGGTTGGGGTTAGGGTAAGTGACAGGGGGGCTATCCTACCCCATTAAGTCACAGTAGGCCAGCCTATGGGATGGTGACGGTTGGGTTAAGGTACGCGGAGAAGGGCAAAAGAGGGAGCAACATGCCGGCGTCTGGGGGGAGTACACGAGGAACGCAGGAGGGATAGAAATTAAATAAAGGGCCTGTGTGGACATATAAGGTGCAATTGAGTGTGTGAGTGCGTGTCCTACCTTGACCGGGTAGCTAACTTAATCTGAAAAGCTAAAAAAGGTTCTACCTGGAAAGTTAAGAATCTATACCAATCCCGGGTGCAGATGTGGGGAGGACCCCAAGGAAATGCAGGGCTGTGGAAGGAAGGGGTTAATAAACAAGATACATGAGTGTCATAGCCCTGTCCTCACTGCACATGAGTGCGATGAAGATAAAGCCATGCAGACAATAGTGGTGGGAGTGGGGTGAGAGAGATATAGAGAGAGGCGCTCCTGTTAGAGCAAATAAAAGTTGTAGTCAAAAACGCAGGACTCCATTCCCTGGGCGGTGCCTCCTGCCGGGCCCATGCCAGAAATTAAGCAGGGATATACGGGGTCCTAACTGGCCACGACCGGTTTCGTCCTCTCCCAGGACTCGTCAGGTGACGGAAATAAAACATGAGCAGGAACCAGGGCCATCCTAGGCTACGGACTGACAGGGGACCTCGAGGCTACACCAAAGAAGGAGGATGGTGGTCACCCCGGTGCCCTCCTGGCAGCCCACCAGAAGCGGTATTCAGAATTATTGTCTAGGGAAAAGAGTAGAGAGGGAGAGAGAGAGAGAGAGAGGGGGAGGGCGCGCGTGTGTGCGAGGCATGTGTGTACACTCAGGGTGGTGAACAAGCTAAGTGAGAGGAGAAGATCTGTAAAAGAAGAAGCATGGGTTAGGATTAGTGAAAGGGGGTCCAGAAAAACCTGTGGAAGGAGGGGGGGGGGGGGGGGGGGATTGTCTTTATGTGTGAGTGCTTAATGCACAGAGAAGCCTAAAATGTGTGTGTGCCTAGAGAAAGAGAGAGAGCGGAACAGACCAGTAGAGAATAGTAGAGAGAGAGAGACAGAATGTGTGTGTGAGTGTGTGAGAGAGTATGTGTGTGAGCAAAGCCTAAGATTATGTGTGTGTGCTTATGCACAGAAATGAATGTGTGAGCATGGAATGGGAGGGGGAGGAGGGAGAGGGAAGAAAAGAGAAAGTACATTATATCCATGCATACATATACACAGACATGTAGTACAAGCATGCACACACACTATCAGCAGTTCATGCAAACGCGTGGGGTATGAGTATGAGGTGGTAGGCCCAAGTTATTAATAAATGCACCCTATTAAATCAATCAAGCAACCAAACTAGACTAGAAAGAAAAACTTACATATGGCCCCAGAAGATGGAGAAGTGAAGATGAGATGGGAGATCCTAAGATGGATGCTTGCAGCGCGTGGTAGCAGCAGGTGCGTTTATGGGCAAAAAACAAGTGGGCTAATTAGCAACAGGTCCGCTAGCACGCATGCGTTCAGAGCATGGTACTGAATATGACACAAAACAAGCTAATAATTCGATAAAAAAACTAGATAAACAATTTATGGATAGCAAAAGCAAGTTAGAAAACGTATTATTGAGGGGTGGGAAATGGTCTTACGGTCACGCAGCTCCGGTCGGCAGTCACAGTCTCAAACGAACACACAGGCTTATTAATACCGGAGTATTAGTGACGGTGAAGAAAAAAGTTTTTGGAGAGAGGACGTCAAGGGGCGGGATCTCCAAATCACGTCACTAGCCATTGGAGTGTAAGGTCTGTGATTGACGTGGCAAACCGGGACGTGCAGCCAAGTCCGATGTAAACAAACACTGCAAAACTAGCAACGCCGTTCGGTAGCAGAAAACGGAGACTTGGAGATGAGAAAAAATTCCAAACCAAGAGGCAGTAGAGTGGTACAATCCTCAGAGTGTAGGGGAAAACGAATCACGTTTTACACAGGTGTAGAACCGGTCTGCACTGCTACGTTATGTGAAAAATAGCTGCCGCAGAAGAACGACCTGCTGCGGTGACGTCACTGAGAGGAAATCCCAGGGAAGCCCCTGCGCGTCCGTGGTCTCTACAACAGGGTGTAGGTACAGGCGAAAAAAATATTATGTTGAGCAGCAATAAGGGACTGGACTACACATTAGCAGTAAACAGTAAACTAATATTATCCCTATTAATATAATATAATATATTATATAATAAACCCTTAGAATAAAAGGCAAAACCAGAACGTTCCAAGGTAAAATTAGGACTCCAAGATAATCTAAGGATGGCCAAAGTATCTAAAAAACAGTGGCAGAAACGTGATAAAAGCAGCTCTCAGACTAAGAATCACCATAGAGGTCACGACCAACATAATCCAGAGGCCTAGAGCCAGCCGTCTCACAGAGAAACCACGTCACACAAGCACATCCCTACTCTGGACAGCAACACAACTCAGACCACCAGAGTCCGCAAAGTGGTCGAGGTCACATCCGATATTCCCCAATCATCAATGCAGACCATGGTGCCTAATCCATGCCCTGACAGATGACAGCCGGTAGGCAAGACACCAGGGTCACATCCGATATACCTGATGTCAACAGCCACCCCAGGCAGTCACCCAAGGCCAAAACCCCATGACAAGGCCCAAGACCAAGATCACCGCTGAGGGTGAAACGCCCCGCAGTGAGTCCAAGTGGTCCAGAGATTATGGTATTAGCCAGTGAACAAGATACTCATCAAGACACCGGCCTAGGCCTCAATGGACAGAACGGTCTAGATTCCTAGAGTAGAGAGTAGGCCTAAATCCATATGTGTGTGAAAAAATGTGGTCCAGTCTATATGGTGATCTCCAGCGTAATCCCTCCAGGAAGATGACCACAAAAGGTGGTGTGTATACACAAAGTAGGCGTCAAGGCGCCACTCCACAGGTAACCTAATGGCATAGCCACAGGTAAAAACAGCTCTGTGGGTAGATGTCACCTGGTCACAACTTCTGTAGTTGTACAGGGATGTGTATTTGGAGAGTACAGGCCGTGGCATACACTTTTTCTTGGTCTCCAGTGTAATACCTCCAGGAAGATGACCACATAGAGTGGTGTATATACACAAAATAGGCGCGAGGGCGCCACTCCACAGGCAACCTAATGGCACAGCCACAGGTAAAATCACCTCTTTGGGTAGATGTCACCTGGTCACAACCTCTGCAGTTGTACAGGGATGTGTATTGTGAGAATACAGGCCGTAGCATCCACTTCATTCTTCTCCACATGTGGTGAGGGGGTGACGCGGTGGGGGCTCCATCGTCACGTGTGGGAGTGAGGGAATGTATAAAAGGAACATCCCCAGGTGGCCAACACACGGTGATAGCCCTTAGTACCGGTCCAGGCCTCAGTGTCCGTGGATGTGAATCCAAATAAGGAGAGCAAAAACTAAAAATACGTAGGCTATTAGATGTGAATAAACTCTGAGTAGTGGCTTCCGCATGCTAGGTTGACTTGCTGCTGTTGAGCCATGTCCTCTGACTCTGCCATTGGGCGTCAGGCGGCTCCCGGTGGGTGATTGGCCGAGGAGGCCAGCTGAACCAGGAGCCGAGCGTCATGCAACACAACCTAGGTCCATTCATGGTAGTAAGTTATGGATAGGATGCTGCTTAAGGGGAATCGGGCTAAAGGCTAAAGGGAAAATATCCAGCTAATCAAAGGCCACCGGCTGTGGCAGGCTGAGTAGGAAGGTCTACCATTCCACGGACAGTCTGATGGGGGCCATTCTGGCTCCATACTAAATCCAAACCCCCTAAGCGGTCCCCCCACTGTGCGAGCTGGTAAGGTCAATTAGTCGAAGCCCCAGCCAACACATCCACGGTCTTCTAGGTGAGAATGTTGTTGTGAATGCAGGGGACATTAGGGACAGTTTGTATTATGGACCCAGGTCTGGAGGAGAAGTCCAGACGCGCGTACGCGATCAATGGAGGTCTTTAAATCCAAAACAAGTGTATTGTATCTTCTCCCAGAAGGCTCCACATCAGATTTATTTGTGTCTAATAGGCGATACAATCCAAGTCAGGTAGAGGATGGGGGGTCCCAGTCAGAGCACCTAAGTGTATCCAGGGGAGGCGAACCCTGATAGAGGTGACGATGGCCGGGTACTCAAAAAACCAAACTGAACACAGGGAGGGGGATCACACTCCATGATGTGAGAGAGCCCCAAGTCCCAACTAGCGTGTGGGTGTCCCCACTAAACCTGGTTGCAGGGAGGGACACCAGAGAGACGGAGTTGATAGGCCTGGGGTCGAAGGTAACTGACTAGAGTGCCCACCAGGAGTGGAGCGCCCCAGTGAAGGGGGGCTCGGCTAACCTAGGGGCTTATATAAGTAGGAACCAGGTATGGGAGCCTCAAAACCGTGAGCGAAGTGCTGAACTAAACCGAACCCCTAGATTACTAGTATGAGGCCAGGTTAGGCCAACCATACTAATTTAGGCTAAGCTAACAATACCAGTCTAGATGACGTGAACCGTGTGAAAAAATGCGAAACGGCAGCATCTGAAGGGCTAGGCTAACAAAGCTGAGTTAGGCTAACAATGCTAAGCTAGGCTAAGCTAACAAAAACCGTCCAGATAGGTCAAAAAACGATATAGATCATAACTAATATGCAAATTAGCGGGTTGGGTAAATGCTAACAATGCTAGGCTAGGCTAACAAAAAACCGTCTAAATTGGTCAGAAAAAGAATATAGATCATAACTAACATGCAAAATAGCAAATTGGGTAAAGGCTAACAATGCTAAGCTAGGCTAAGCTAGGTTATGCTAAGCTAACAAAAACGTCTAAATAAGTAAAAAACGTGTGGGTCATGTCAAACCTACCGAATAACGCATCGGGCTGGGCTAACAATGCTAAGCTAAGCTAAATATGCTAAATGGCGCAAGGCGGACCCAAAATACGACGTTCTAATATATAACCTGGGTTCCTCGTAAAAAAGAGCGCAGGCCCGCCCGGTAGGTCCCTAGTCACACCGCGAGAATCAGGAGAAGCAACGTACATGGCTGTGATGTTTAGTCACATGCGGGTAAATCATATAAAACCAGTACCCTCGCCACATCAACCCAGTGCGCGGCCGGTCTCAACTCCAAAAATATGTCCCAACGGAAGTCTCAGCACATCTAGTTCCGTGTCTCTGACTGGAGATCTGCCATGCACAAATTAGAGGGGCATATCCCCGTGCCCAGCTAGGAAGTGTTGCATGAAAGGGTTGAATCGCTAGTGGAGGGAGACGGTGCGAACAAGTCAGTGGTCCCAATATAACAAGCAAGTAAATTGGTGGCATCCTGATGTGGATTCAGATCACAGCCTTGTATGCTCCGGCGGGTTAGGTTTAATGTCTGAAAATCCCCCGAGCCCAGTAGTTCGGTACTTCGACCCACTTAGGCTCAGGACTGAGGCACACGCTATGCCAATGCTGAGTCATCCACCACATCCGAACAGGGGCTAGGCCCCTCCAGGAACCCCGAGGGGAACCCAGGCCGGGTAACACCTGAAGCGCTCGCCACTCGACACAGGGTGAGTGAGGAGCACTCAGGGGGATAGTAATATATAAACATACAACAAGAAACAATGCATAATATATAAGTATAGGTCGAGCACATGGATGGCCGTCTCCGTATCCACTTGACATGTTCAGGTAGCAGGGTCAATGCGGGAGCATGCTCAGAGTCAGAAAGGTCCCTTGTTGTTAGTAGAAGTTAATATCTGGAGGGTCTCTGTCCACCTGGGGGACAAAGTAAACACCATCAGAGTATATAAAAGTCATAAAGTGTTTGAAACCGAGTTATTATTCCAATTATGGTATCAATCCTTAAGAGTCCCGATCCCCAAGGGGTCAAGGTACACATCCTCAGATTATAAATAGGTTTGATGTCTGATGATCACACGAGCCCAGCAGTTTCGTGCTTCGACCCGTTTAGGTGTGAACTCTCACTGGTTGGGGTTAGGACAGGTGACCCAGTGAGGTGGCCCAGTGAGGTGGCCCAGTAATCAGAGATAAAACCACTGGGGGGAAGCAACGGTTAAGTTTTAGGCGTAGACCCCCCCAGGTTGGGGTTAGGATAAGTGACAGGGGGGCTATCCCACCCCATTAAGTCACAGTAGGTTAGTCGTCTGGTTAAGTTTTAGGCGTAGGCCCTCCCAGGTTGGGGTTAGGATAAGTGACAGGGGGGTTATCCTACCCCATTAAGTCACAGAAGGTAAGCCTTCCGGTTGAGTTTTAGGCGTAGACCCTCCCAGGTTGGGGTTAGGATAAGTGACAGGGGGGCTATCCTACCCCATTAAGTCACAGTAGGTCAGCCTTTCGGTTAAGTTTTAGGCGTAGACCCTCCCAGGTTGGGGTTAGGGTAAGTGACAGGGGGGCTATCCTACCCCATTAAGTCACAGTAGGCCAGCCTATGGGATGGTGACGGTTGGGTTAAGGTACGCGGAGAAGGGCAAAAGAGGGAGCAACATGCCGGCGTCTGGGGGGAGTACACGAGGAACGCAGGAGGGATAGAAATTAAATAAAGGGCCTGTGTGGACATATAAGGTGCAATTGAGTGTGTGAGTGCGTGTCCTACCTTGACCGGGTAGCTAACTTAATCTGAAAAGCTAAAAAAGGTTCTACCTGGAAAGTTAAGAATCTATACCAATCCCGGGTGCAGATGTGGGGAGGACCCCAAGGAAATGCAGGGCTGTGGAAGGAAGGGGTTAATAAACAAGATACATGAGTGTCATAGCCCTGTCCTCACTGCACATGAGTGCGATGAAGATAAAGCCATGCAGACAATAGTGGTGGGAGTGGGGTGAGAGAGATATAGAGAGAGGCGCTCCTGTTAGAGCAAATAAAAGTTGTAGTCAAAAACGCAGGACTCCATTCCCTGGGCGGTGCCTCCTGCCGGGCCCATGCCAGAAATTAAGCAGGGATATACGGGGTCCTAACTGGCCACGACCGGTTTCGTCCTCTCCCAGGACTCGTCAGGTGACGGAAATAAAACATGAGCAGGAACCAGGGCCATCCTAGGCTACGGACTGACAGGGGACCTCGAGGCTACACCAAAGAAGGAGGATGGTGGTCACCCCGGTGCCCTCCTGGCAGCCCACCAGAAGCGGTATTCAGAATTATTGTCTAGGGAAAAGAGTAGAGAGGGAGAGAGAGAGAGAGAGAGGGGGAGGGCGCGCGTGTGTGCGAGGCATGTGTGTACACTCAGGGTGGTGAACAAGCTAAGTGAGAGGAGAAGATCTGTAAAAGAAGAAGCATGGGTTAGGATTAGTGAAAGGGGGTCCAGAAAAACCTGTGGAAGGAGGGGGGGGGGGGGGGGGGGATTGTCTTTATGTGTGAGTGCTTAATGCACAGAGAAGCCTAAAATGTGTGTGTGCCTAGAGAAAGAGAGAGAGCGGAACAGACCAGTAGAGAATAGTAGAGAGAGAGAGACAGAATGTGTGTGTGAGTGTGTGAGAGAGTATGTGTGTGAGCAAAGCCTAAGATTATGTGTGTGTGCTTATGCACAGAAATGAATGTGTGAGCATGGAATGGGAGGGGGAGGAGGGAGAGGGAAGAAAAGAGAAAGTACATTATATCCATGCATACATATACACAGACATGTAGTACAAGCATGCACACACACTATCAGCAGTTCATGCAAACGCGTGGGGTATGAGTATGAGGTGGTAGGCCCAAGTTATTAATAAATGCACCCTATTAAATCAATCAAGCAACCAAACTAGACTAGAAAGAAAAACTTACATATGGCCCCAGAAGATGGAGAAGTGAAGATGAGATGGGAGATCCTAAGATGGATGCTTGCAGCGCGTGGTAGCAGCAGGTGCGTTTATGGGCAAAAAACAAGTGGGCTAATTAGCAACAGGTCCGCTAGCACGCATGCGTTCAGAGCATGGTACTGAATATGACACAAAACAAGCTAATAATTCGATAAAAAAACTAGATAAACAATTTATGGATAGCAAAAGCAAGTTAGAAAACGTATTATTGAGGGGTGGGAAATGGTCTTACGGTCACGCAGCTCCGGTCGGCAGTCACAGTCTCAAACGAACACACAGGCTTATTAATACCGGAGTATTAGTGACGGTGAAGAAAAAAGTTTTTGGAGAGAGGACGTCAAGGGGCGGGATCTCCAAATCACGTCACTAGCCATTGGAGTGTAAGGTCTGTGATTGACGTGGCAAACCGGGACGTGCAGCCAAGTCCGATGTAAACAAACACTGCAAAACTAGCAACGCCGTTCGGTAGCAGAAAACGGAGACTTGGAGATGAGAAAAAATTCCAAACCAAGAGGCAGTAGAGTGGTACAATCCTCAGAGTGTAGGGGAAAACGAATCACGTTTTACACAGGTGTAGAACCGGTCTGCACTGCTACGTTATGTGAAAAATAGCTGCCGCAGAAGAACGACCTGCTGCGGTGACGTCACTGAGAGGAAATCCCAGGGAAGCCCCTGCGCGTCCGTGGTCTCTACAACAGGGTGTAGGTACAGGCGAAAAAAATATTATGTTGAGCAGCAATAAGGGACTGGACTACACATTAGCAGTAAACAGTAAACTAATATTATCCCTATTAATATAATATAATATATTATATAATAAACCCTTAGAATAAAAGGCAAAACCAGAACGTTCCAAGGTAAAATTAGGACTCCAAGATAATCTAAGGATGGCCAAAGTATCTAAAAAACAGTGGCAGAAACGTGATAAAAGCAGCTCTCAGACTAAGAATCACCATAGAGGTCACGACCAACATAATCCAGAGGCCTAGAGCCAGCCGTCTCACAGAGAAACCACGTCACACAAGCACATCCCTACTCTGGACAGCAACACAACTCAGACCACCAGAGTCCGCAAAGTGGTCGAGGTCACATCCGATATTCCCCAATCATCAATGCAGACCATGGTGCCTAATCCATGCCCTGACAGATGACAGCCGGTAGGCAAGACACCAGGGTCACATCCGATATACCTGATGTCAACAGCCACCCCAGGCAGTCACCCAAGGCCAAAACCCCATGACAAGGCCCAAGACCAAGATCACCGCTGAGGGTGAAACGCCCCGCAGTGAGTCCAAGTGGTCCAGAGATTATGGTATTAGCCAGTGAACAAGATACTCATCAAGACACCGGCCTAGGCCTCAATGGACAGAACGGTCTAGATTCCTAGAGTAGAGAGTAGGCCTAAATCCATATGTGTGTGAAAAAATGTGGTCCAGTCTATATGGTGATCTCCAGCGTAATCCCTCCAGGAAGATGACCACAAAAGGTGGTGTGTATACACAAAGTAGGCGTCAAGGCGCCACTCCACAGGTAACCTAATGGCATAGCCACAGGTAAAAACAGCTCTGTGGGTAGATGTCACCTGGTCACAACTTCTGTAGTTGTACAGGGATGTGTATTTGGAGAGTACAGGCCGTGGCATACACTTTTTCTTGGTCTCCAGTGTAATACCTCCAGGAAGATGACCACATAGAGTGGTGTATATACACAAAATAGGCGCGAGGGCGCCACTCCACAGGCAACCTAATGGCACAGCCACAGGTAAAATCACCTCTTTGGGTAGATGTCACCTGGTCACAACCTCTGCAGTTGTACAGGGATGTGTATTGTGAGAATACAGGCCGTAGCATCCACTTCATTCTTCTCCACATGTGGTGAGGGGGTGACGCGGTGGGGGCTCCATCGTCACGTGTGGGAGTGAGGGAATGTATAAAAGGAACATCCCCAGGTGGCCAACACACGGTGATAGCCCTTAGTACCGGTCCAGGCCTCAGTGTCCGTGGATGTGAATCCAAATAAGGAGAGCAAAAACTAAAAATACGTAGGCTATTAGATGTGAATAAACTCTGAGTAGTGGCTTCCGCATGCTAGGTTGACTTGCTGCTGTTGAGCCATGTCCTCTGACTCTGCCATTGGGCGTCAGGCGGCTCCCGGTGGGTGATTGGCCGAGGAGGCCAGCTGAACCAGGAGCCGAGCGTCATGCAACACAACCTAGGTCCATTCATGGTAGTAAGTTATGGATAGGATGCTGCTTAAGGGGAATCGGGCTAAAGGCTAAAGGGAAAATATCCAGCTAATCAAAGGCCACCGGCTGTGGCAGGCTGAGTAGGAAGGTCTACCATTCCACGGACAGTCTGATGGGGGCCATTCTGGCTCCATACTAAATCCAAACCCCCTAAGCGGTCCCCCCACTGTGCGAGCTGGTAAGGTCAATTAGTCGAAGCCCCAGCCAACACATCCACGGTCTTCTAGGTGAGAATGTTGTTGTGAATGCAGGGGACATTAGGGACAGTTTGTATTATGGACCCAGGTCTGGAGGAGAAGTCCAGACGCGCGTACGCGATCAATGGAGGTCTTTAAATCCAAAACAAGTGTATTGTATCTTCTCCCAGAAGGCTCCACATCAGATTTATTTGTGTCTAATAGGCGATACAATCCAAGTCAGGTAGAGGATGGGGGGTCCCAGTCAGAGCACCTAAGTGTATCCAGGGGAGGCGAACCCTGATAGAGGTGACGATGGCCGGGTACTCAAAAAACCAAACTGAACACAGGGAGGGGGATCACACTCCATGATGTGAGAGAGCCCCAAGTCCCAACTAGCGTGTGGGTGTCCCCACTAAACCTGGTTGCAGGGAGGGACACCAGAGAGACGGAGTTGATAGGCCTGGGGTCGAAGGTAACTGACTAGAGTGCCCACCAGGAGTGGAGCGCCCCAGTGAAGGGGGGCTCGGCTAACCTAGGGGCTTATATAAGTAGGAACCAGGTATGGGAGCCTCAAAACCGTGAGCGAAGTGCTGAACTAAACCGAACCCCTAGATTACTAGTATGAGGCCAGGTTAGGCCAACCATACTAATTTAGGCTAAGCTAACAATACCAGTCTAGATGACGTGAACCGTGTGAAAAAATGCGAAACGGCAGCATCTGAAGGGCTAGGCTAACAAAGCTGAGTTAGGCTAACAATGCTAAGCTAGGCTAAGCTAACAAAAACCGTCCAGATAGGTCAAAAAACGATATAGATCATAACTAATATGCAAATTAGCGGGTTGGGTAAATGCTAACAATGCTAGGCTAGGCTAACAAAAAACCGTCTAAATTGGTCAGAAAAAGAATATAGATCATAACTAACATGCAAAATAGCAAATTGGGTAAAGGCTAACAATGCTAAGCTAGGCTAAGCTAGGTTATGCTAAGCTAACAAAAACGTCTAAATAAGTAAAAAACGTGTGGGTCATGTCAAACCTACCGAATAACGCATCGGGCTGGGCTAACAATGCTAAGCTAAGCTAAATATGCTAAATGGCGCAAGGCGGACCCAAAATACGACGTTCTAATATATAACCTGGGTTCCTCGTAAAAAAGAGCGCAGGCCCGCCCGGTAGGTCCCTAGTCACACCGCGAGAATCAGGAGAAGCAACGTACATGGCTGTGATGTTTAGTCACATGCGGGTAAATCATATAAAACCAGTACCCTCGCCACATCAACCCAGTGCGCGGCCGGTCTCAACTCCAAAAATATGTCCCAACGGAAGTCTCAGCACATCTAGTTCCGTGTCTCTGACTGGAGATCTGCCATGCACAAATTAGAGGGGCATATCCCCGTGCCCAGCTAGGAAGTGTTGCATGAAAGGGTTGAATCGCTAGTGGAGGGAGACGGTGCGAACAAGTCAGTGGTCCCAATATAACAAGCAAGTAAATTGGTGGCATCCTGATGTGGATTCAGATCACAGCCTTGTATGCTCCGGCGGGTTAGGTTTAATGTCTGAAAATCCCCCGAGCCCAGTAGTTCGGTACTTCGACCCACTTAGGCTCAGGACTGAGGCACACGCTATGCCAATGCTGAGTCATCCACCACATCCGAACAGGGGCTAGGCCCCTCCAGGAACCCCGAGGGGAACCCAGGCCGGGTAACACCTGAAGCGCTCGCCACTCGACACAGGGTGAGTGAGGAGCACTCAGGGGGATAGTAATATATAAACATACAACAAGAAACAATGCATAATATATAAGTATAGGTCGAGCACATGGATGGCCGTCTCCGTATCCACTTGACATGTTCAGGTAGCAGGGTCAATGCGGGAGCATGCTCAGAGTCAGAAAGGTCCCTTGTTGTTAGTAGAAGTTAATATCTGGAGGGTCTCTGTCCACCTGGGGGACAAAGTAAACACCATCAGAGTATATAAAAGTCATAAAGTGTTTGAAACCGAGTTATTATTCCAATTATGGTATCAATCCTTAAGAGTCCCGATCCCCAAGGGGTCAAGGTACACATCCTCAGATTATAAATAGGTTTGATGTCTGATGATCACACGAGCCCAGCAGTTTCGTGCTTCGACCCGTTTAGGTGTGAACTCTCACTGGTTGGGGTTAGGACAGGTGACCCAGTGAGGTGGCCCAGTGAGGTGGCCCAGTAATCAGAGATAAAACCACTGGGGGGAAGCAACGGTTAAGTTTTAGGCGTAGACCCCCCCAGGTTGGGGTTAGGATAAGTGACAGGGGGGCTATCCCACCCCATTAAGTCACAGTAGGTTAGTCGTCTGGTTAAGTTTTAGGCGTAGGCCCTCCCAGGTTGGGGTTAGGATAAGTGACAGGGGGGTTATCCTACCCCATTAAGTCACAGAAGGTAAGCCTTCCGGTTGAGTTTTAGGCGTAGACCCTCCCAGGTTGGGGTTAGGATAAGTGACAGGGGGGCTATCCTACCCCATTAAGTCACAGTAGGTCAGCCTTTCGGTTAAGTTTTAGGCGTAGACCCTCCCAGGTTGGGGTTAGGGTAAGTGACAGGGGGGCTATCCTACCCCATTAAGTCACAGTAGGCCAGCCTATGGGATGGTGACGGTTGGGTTAAGGTACGCGGAGAAGGGCAAAAGAGGGAGCAACATGCCGGCGTCTGGGGGGAGTACACGAGGAACGCAGGAGGGATAGAAATTAAATAAAGGGCCTGTGTGGACATATAAGGTGCAATTGAGTGTGTGAGTGCGTGTCCTACCTTGACCGGGTAGCTAACTTAATCTGAAAAGCTAAAAAAGGTTCTACCTGGAAAGTTAAGAATCTATACCAATCCCGGGTGCAGATGTGGGGAGGACCCCAAGGAAATGCAGGGCTGTGGAAGGAAGGGGTTAATAAACAAGATACATGAGTGTCATAGCCCTGTCCTCACTGCACATGAGTGCGATGAAGATAAAGCCATGCAGACAATAGTGGTGGGAGTGGGGTGAGAGAGATATAGAGAGAGGCGCTCCTGTTAGAGCAAATAAAAGTTGTAGTCAAAAACGCAGGACTCCATTCCCTGGGCGGTGCCTCCTGCCGGGCCCATGCCAGAAATTAAGCAGGGATATACGGGGTCCTAACTGGCCACGACCGGTTTCGTCCTCTCCCAGGACTCGTCAGGTGACGGAAATAAAACATGAGCAGGAACCAGGGCCATCCTAGGCTACGGACTGACAGGGGACCTCGAGGCTACACCAAAGAAGGAGGATGGTGGTCACCCCGGTGCCCTCCTGGCAGCCCACCAGAAGCGGTATTCAGAATTATTGTCTAGGGAAAAGAGTAGAGAGGGAGAGAGAGAGAGAGAGAGGGGGAGGGCGCGCGTGTGTGCGAGGCATGTGTGTACACTCAGGGTGGTGAACAAGCTAAGTGAGAGGAGAAGATCTGTAAAAGAAGAAGCATGGGTTAGGATTAGTGAAAGGGGGTCCAGAAAAACCTGTGGAAGGAGGGGGGGGGGGGGGGGGGGATTGTCTTTATGTGTGAGTGCTTAATGCACAGAGAAGCCTAAAATGTGTGTGTGCCTAGAGAAAGAGAGAGAGCGGAACAGACCAGTAGAGAATAGTAGAGAGAGAGAGACAGAATGTGTGTGTGAGTGTGTGAGAGAGTATGTGTGTGAGCAAAGCCTAAGATTATGTGTGTGTGCTTATGCACAGAAATGAATGTGTGAGCATGGAATGGGAGGGGGAGGAGGGAGAGGGAAGAAAAGAGAAAGTACATTATATCCATGCATACATATACACAGACATGTAGTACAAGCATGCACACACACTATCAGCAGTTCATGCAAACGCGTGGGGTATGAGTATGAGGTGGTAGGCCCAAGTTATTAATAAATGCACCCTATTAAATCAATCAAGCAACCAAACTAGACTAGAAAGAAAAACTTACATATGGCCCCAGAAGATGGAGAAGTGAAGATGAGATGGGAGATCCTAAGATGGATGCTTGCAGCGCGTGGTAGCAGCAGGTGCGTTTATGGGCAAAAAACAAGTGGGCTAATTAGCAACAGGTCCGCTAGCACGCATGCGTTCAGAGCATGGTACTGAATATGACACAAAACAAGCTAATAATTCGATAAAAAAACTAGATAAACAATTTATGGATAGCAAAAGCAAGTTAGAAAACGTATTATTGAGGGGTGGGAAATGGTCTTACGGTCACGCAGCTCCGGTCGGCAGTCACAGTCTCAAACGAACACACAGGCTTATTAATACCGGAGTATTAGTGACGGTGAAGAAAAAAGTTTTTGGAGAGAGGACGTCAAGGGGCGGGATCTCCAAATCACGTCACTAGCCATTGGAGTGTAAGGTCTGTGATTGACGTGGCAAACCGGGACGTGCAGCCAAGTCCGATGTAAACAAACACTGCAAAACTAGCAACGCCGTTCGGTAGCAGAAAACGGAGACTTGGAGATGAGAAAAAATTCCAAACCAAGAGGCAGTAGAGTGGTACAATCCTCAGAGTGTAGGGGAAAACGAATCACGTTTTACACAGGTGTAGAACCGGTCTGCACTGCTACGTTATGTGAAAAATAGCTGCCGCAGAAGAACGACCTGCTGCGGTGACGTCACTGAGAGGAAATCCCAGGGAAGCCCCTGCGCGTCCGTGGTCTCTACAACAGGGTGTAGGTACAGGCGAAAAAAATATTATGTTGAGCAGCAATAAGGGACTGGACTACACATTAGCAGTAAACAGTAAACTAATATTATCCCTATTAATATAATATAATATATTATATAATAAACCCTTAGAATAAAAGGCAAAACCAGAACGTTCCAAGGTAAAATTAGGACTCCAAGATAATCTAAGGATGGCCAAAGTATCTAAAAAACAGTGGCAGAAACGTGATAAAAGCAGCTCTCAGACTAAGAATCACCATAGAGGTCACGACCAACATAATCCAGAGGCCTAGAGCCAGCCGTCTCACAGAGAAACCACGTCACACAAGCACATCCCTACTCTGGACAGCAACACAACTCAGACCACCAGAGTCCGCAAAGTGGTCGAGGTCACATCCGATATTCCCCAATCATCAATGCAGACCATGGTGCCTAATCCATGCCCTGACAGATGACAGCCGGTAGGCAAGACACCAGGGTCACATCCGATATACCTGATGTCAACAGCCACCCCAGGCAGTCACCCAAGGCCAAAACCCCATGACAAGGCCCAAGACCAAGATCACCGCTGAGGGTGAAACGCCCCGCAGTGAGTCCAAGTGGTCCAGAGATTATGGTATTAGCCAGTGAACAAGATACTCATCAAGACACCGGCCTAGGCCTCAATGGACAGAACGGTCTAGATTCCTAGAGTAGAGAGTAGGCCTAAATCCATATGTGTGTGAAAAAATGTGGTCCAGTCTATATGGTGATCTCCAGCGTAATCCCTCCAGGAAGATGACCACAAAAGGTGGTGTGTATACACAAAGTAGGCGTCAAGGCGCCACTCCACAGGTAACCTAATGGCATAGCCACAGGTAAAAACAGCTCTGTGGGTAGATGTCACCTGGTCACAACTTCTGTAGTTGTACAGGGATGTGTATTTGGAGAGTACAGGCCGTGGCATACACTTTTTCTTGGTCTCCAGTGTAATACCTCCAGGAAGATGACCACATAGAGTGGTGTATATACACAAAATAGGCGCGAGGGCGCCACTCCACAGGCAACCTAATGGCACAGCCACAGGTAAAATCACCTCTTTGGGTAGATGTCACCTGGTCACAACCTCTGCAGTTGTACAGGGATGTGTATTGTGAGAATACAGGCCGTAGCATCCACTTCATTCTTCTCCACATGTGGTGAGGGGGTGACGCGGTGGGGGCTCCATCGTCACGTGTGGGAGTGAGGGAATGTATAAAAGGAACATCCCCAGGTGGCCAACACACGGTGATAGCCCTTAGTACCGGTCCAGGCCTCAGTGTCCGTGGATGTGAATCCAAATAAGGAGAGCAAAAACTAAAAATACGTAGGCTATTAGATGTGAATAAACTCTGAGTAGTGGCTTCCGCATGCTAGGTTGACTTGCTGCTGTTGAGCCATGTCCTCTGACTCTGCCATTGGGCGTCAGGCGGCTCCCGGTGGGTGATTGGCCGAGGAGGCCAGCTGAACCAGGAGCCGAGCGTCATGCAACACAACCTAGGTCCATTCATGGTAGTAAGTTATGGATAGGATGCTGCTTAAGGGGAATCGGGCTAAAGGCTAAAGGGAAAATATCCAGCTAATCAAAGGCCACCGGCTGTGGCAGGCTGAGTAGGAAGGTCTACCATTCCACGGACAGTCTGATGGGGGCCATTCTGGCTCCATACTAAATCCAAACCCCCTAAGCGGTCCCCCCACTGTGCGAGCTGGTAAGGTCAATTAGTCGAAGCCCCAGCCAACACATCCACGGTCTTCTAGGTGAGAATGTTGTTGTGAATGCAGGGGACATTAGGGACAGTTTGTATTATGGACCCAGGTCTGGAGGAGAAGTCCAGACGCGCGTACGCGATCAATGGAGGTCTTTAAATCCAAAACAAGTGTATTGTATCTTCTCCCAGAAGGCTCCACATCAGATTTATTTGTGTCTAATAGGCGATACAATCCAAGTCAGGTAGAGGATGGGGGGTCCCAGTCAGAGCACCTAAGTGTATCCAGGGGAGGCGAACCCTGATAGAGGTGACGATGGCCGGGTACTCAAAAAACCAAACTGAACACAGGGAGGGGGATCACACTCCATGATGTGAGAGAGCCCCAAGTCCCAACTAGCGTGTGGGTGTCCCCACTAAACCTGGTTGCAGGGAGGGACACCAGAGAGACGGAGTTGATAGGCCTGGGGTCGAAGGTAACTGACTAGAGTGCCCACCAGGAGTGGAGCGCCCCAGTGAAGGGGGGCTCGGCTAACCTAGGGGCTTATATAAGTAGGAACCAGGTATGGGAGCCTCAAAACCGTGAGCGAAGTGCTGAACTAAACCGAACCCCTAGATTACTAGTATGAGGCCAGGTTAGGCCAACCATACTAATTTAGGCTAAGCTAACAATACCAGTCTAGATGACGTGAACCGTGTGAAAAAATGCGAAACGGCAGCATCTGAAGGGCTAGGCTAACAAAGCTGAGTTAGGCTAACAATGCTAAGCTAGGCTAAGCTAACAAAAACCGTCCAGATAGGTCAAAAAACGATATAGATCATAACTAATATGCAAATTAGCGGGTTGGGTAAATGCTAACAATGCTAGGCTAGGCTAACAAAAAACCGTCTAAATTGGTCAGAAAAAGAATATAGATCATAACTAACATGCAAAATAGCAAATTGGGTAAAGGCTAACAATGCTAAGCTAGGCTAAGCTAGGTTATGCTAAGCTAACAAAAACGTCTAAATAAGTAAAAAACGTGTGGGTCATGTCAAACCTACCGAATAACGCATCGGGCTGGGCTAACAATGCTAAGCTAAGCTAAATATGCTAAATGGCGCAAGGCGGACCCAAAATACGACGTTCTAATATATAACCTGGGTTCCTCGTAAAAAAGAGCGCAGGCCCGCCCGGTAGGTCCCTAGTCACACCGCGAGAATCAGGAGAAGCAACGTACATGGCTGTGATGTTTAGTCACATGCGGGTAAATCATATAAAACCAGTACCCTCGCCAC